>NC_142930.1:71648633-71671133 GCF_046866305.1 Octopus bimaculoides | reverse complement strand
GTGTATATTGGCGAGAGAGATATTGATATTGTTGTTGCTAGGAAATAACAAATTTAGATGATAATAAAACTGATGTTGATGTGATGCTGATGGAAGTAGAATGTGGTGATAGAATGCGAATTAGCCTGATAACAGAAAAATTCATTTTCCTCCTGATTTATCTTAAAAGGAGAGGAACTAATTGCTGTTTCTTGTTCTGATATTTCAACTAGTTTATCAGTTTGTTCCTTTGTCTTCTTGTCTTCCTGTTTGTCTTTTTATAGAACAAAAAAAATTAATAAACCAAACAAATAATAAAACAATCTTAATGACTTTTACGCTGTAACGGAGAGAAGTAGAAGAATCCAATGTTTCGGACTGTGGATCTTTCTCGAGACAAAGCAGATTAAATTACTTGCCTGGCAAGTAATTTCATTTCGACTTCTAATATTCATGTTAGAGTGCGTATATGGTAAATTACTTACCAGACAAGTATTTTAAACGGATTTATAATCAATTCGTTAGTTTTTGTTGAGATTGCAAATTCAATGATCTTACATCATTCGTTTTTTCTTTGTCTACGACATATCTGGTCACTTTGCCTCGATAGCATACTCACCCTCTAAGTAGAAATCATTTGCAAACTTCTCCTCCTCCTCCTCCTCCTCCTCCTTCTTCTTCTTCTTCTTCTTCTTCTTCTTCTTCTTCTTCTTCTTCTTCTTCTTCTTCTTCTTCTTCTTCTTCTTCTTCTTCTTCTTCTTCTGTGGTATTATCCCTCTTTGATCGATGCAAACTCGACCTGTTTTTGGTTGTGTATTATTTTTATTGAAAGTGCTAACAGGTACATATTTGGTTTTGATGTAAAAGACAAGCTACAACGAAAATTTTGCTTAATACCAAAGATTTTCATGCCAGTTGCTGGACCATAACCAGCTGCGCATGTCCCTTACTGGCTGATGATGTGTGCATCTCTGATCTCGAGTAGGAGTAATAGAGGAATATTATAGGCATGCGTTGAAATGGATTGTTTGGGGTTTGATAATTCACCTCTAGAAAGATGGGTGTTTCGTTCATCATCCTTAAGCAATCATTATCCAAGGACTTTTTACGTGGAACGAGCCACTCGACCGGAGGAAAATTCTAATTGGTCCTCACCTTCAAGGTCCTGCGCTGTTTCTCTTGATATGAAATAACCATGTCTCGCACATATAGTTGCGATGCATGTGCCTGGTGTACCATTATCACAACGGGTGGTCATGATGGGAATATTGAGCTTCGTATATTTGTACCCCAGTGTCACTTTGATGGCATGCATTGCTCTCTCACTCAGTAATAATAATAGTTGTAGAAATTACTACTACTACTGCTACTGCTGCTGCTACTACTACTACTACTACTACTACTACTACTACTACTACTACTACTACTATTACCAATAATAATAATAATAATAATAATAATAATAATAATAATAAAAACAAACAATTCCTATTATAGTAGGTGCCTTAGGTATAATAAAAAAATATTCAGACAAGTAACTGTAGAATATGTGGAGATGGACAAGAAACAATAAATCATATTATCTCTGGCTGCCCAGACAAGTAATATTCAGACAAGTAACTGTGGAGATGGACAAGAAACAATAAATCATATTATCTCTGGCTGCCCAGTCCTGGCTAAGAAGGAATATATTCACAGACACGACAGAACTAGGACCTATATACACTGGAAGCTATGCCAACACTATGGAATAATAACAGAAAAAAGATGGTATAAACACACGCCAGAAAACGAGAAAGCAACCATACTCTGGGATATGCCAATACACACAGATAGAGAAATCAAGGCAAATAGACCAGATATAGTTGTCAAAGATCATGAAGAAAAAAAATGCTTTCTAATTGATGTATCAATACCAGCAGATGACAACGTTTCCCTAAAAGAAATGGAGAAACTTTCAAAATACAAAGACCTGGAAATAGAGGTAACTCGAATGTGGAATCTAAAAACAGAAACAATTCCTATTACAGTAAGTGACTTAGGTATAATAAAAAATATTCAGACAAATACATAACAAAAACACCAGGACTTACAAATATATATAACATACAGAAAATTGCACTACTGGGCACAGCACACATCCTACGCAAAACACTTTCAATACAGTAACCATAAGAGCACCACAGCAAACCACAGCACATACCCAAGGCGCACAGAGCTTCGCTCGGTAGTGAAGTGAAAGCACGTTATAAAAATAAAACTACTGAACAATAATAATAATAATAATAATAATAATAATAATAATAATAATAATAATATTAATAATAATAATAATAATAATAATAATAATAACATGAGCATAGCATGGTTTGACTATCGCAAAACATACGATATGATACCACACTCCTGGGTAGTAAGAACAATGGAAATGTCTGGAGTAGCAGAGACTATGAGAAGCCTTTTATGGAATAGCATGAAATGTTGGAGAACGGAATTGACAGCAGGGAATCAAGTATTAGGAGAGGTGAAAATCAGGAGAGGAATCTTCCAGGGGGACAGTGAGTCCCCACTGATATTCGTACTGGGAATAATCCCCTTGAGTGAAATACTACAAAGATGGGTTATGATCTGGGAAGAGGAAAGGGAAAACTAAACGACTTGCCATTCATGGAATACTCCACAAGTTTTCCATTGTGTTTAAATCGGGGGAACAGGCAAGGCACTTCATCTTCCGAAGTCCACAGAAGCCTAATTGTTTCAGATACCCTGTAGTTTTTCTTCGCTGAGCGCGAGGGCACATTATCTTGCATACATATTATGGTTGTCTTGAAGGTGATGCTTTGCTTTTTTAACCAAGGTTCAAGGTCTCCCCCAGAAAGCGTCTGCAGTTATTTTAGCACTGTCCGACACTTTCCAAGGACCAACCATAATACCTCCAATAATACCTGTCCAAATCCTGATGTCTCCTACCACTTGTTGGCGTCTCAAGCGTTGATGACGATCTCTTTCATTTACAACATATCCCTTGCTCCAGCCACGAGGTTAATCAAGGGTAGCATGAGTTTCGTCCGTAAACAAAATTTTTGAAAAGTCGACCTTCATGTTATCTTCTGCCTATTTCAGACGATTTTGTATGTGTATTTTGTATGAAGGAGGCCTTTTAACTGATGTCATTGATTTACCGACCTTTTTCAGAAGACACCAGGTAGTTCTAGACACAGATATTTCGCCAAATGCACTTGAAAAGTTCTCCATTTGGAAGACCTGGGTTCTTTACAGCGTCACGCTTAATTCGTGACAGAGAACGTTGAGAAAGAGATCTCAAGTGACCCTTGTCGATTCCCTTAGGTATCATCGTAGGAGCTGCAGCAGATTCTTTCAGTTTGGTGATATCTTCCAATTATTTTAAATATTTCTAATGTTGATTTATCTTTTGCAAGTCCAGAAGTTTCTGAAGCAGTTAAGTCACACATAAGGCCCATAATTACACGATTATCAGATCACTCATTAATAATTTGGAACACTGCAAGCCCGCAGAAATCATGCAAATGGCGCGGTTTATTTACACTTGTGCAAAACCTCACGTTTTTTTACCCAGCATGCACATATAACTGTTGCCATCATTCTGTGGAAATTTCATTGAATTCCAACGAGTAGTTTTTCAATTAAACAAAAACATGTTACGTCGTTATATATATATATATATATATTTATACAAACACACACACACATATATATATATATATGTACATGTGCGTATATATGTGTATATGGTTTTGCTAATCGGTGTCGAGTTTTACAATTCTGTAAATAATAATAATGGTATCTTTTATATGCCTAAAGCTTATAGCGATCACCGTGAAAATGATTAAAGAAAATAGATCGAATATACGAGAGTGTTTATTATTAATCACAGCAATTGTTTCGACACATGAAGCATTGATCCCTCACGAGTGGGACACTTAACAACTGGTTCACAAGCATCCGGCGGCGCAGATGTGTCTCATCGGGTGATAAGTAGATACAACTCGTTAAAATAACAGTTTCGCAATGCATCTTCTCATTTCGTAGAAAGAAAAGCAGCAAAGCGAAGGAAACATCTTCATTTATATAGAAGATCAAAAATAAAATCACAGATGCAAAAAAGAAACGAACACGCAATAAAGCTAGAAAAGAATTAAAGACAACCGTTAACAGACATGGATGTATAAATGCCCTTGCGCAAGCTGCATGTATACACTCGCTCATAGAAGCATCGCGAAAATGTAAGCACCGCACACGTGTGGTTTGGTGCACTCAGGATCACAAAGCGAGTTAACTAGCTGCTTGGTGTTTATAAGAACGGGGAGATTAAAGCTAAACTTAATTCATTCAAACCTTAAAATAAATCCAGTATCAAGATAGAAAGTAGCGTTAAGAAAATTTACTCTATGCTAATCCTTTCCCATACTAATGTTTAGTCCTAAATTTTTAAAAAATCGAAAAAAAATTTTCCTATGCCTTTCTAATCGTATATGTTTTTAATTTTTGTAACTGTCGATTTTTACAATTCTGTAAATGATAATGATAATATTTTATAAGCTTAAAGTATATATATACTTCCACATACATATATTCATGTATATATATATAAATGACCGACAATATATCAACCATTATTCTATTTACAAACAGGTGTAAACAAATTGTCTGTATGTAAAATATCTGAAGTATGTAAAATATCTGAAGTATTCCAAATAGAAGATTGAAATTAGACCTCTGGTCCCAGATTTTCTGTCTACGAATAAAGAGTGAATGAAGAAACGTAATTTAATAAAGAGAAGTTGGTTATAATCGTCCATTACACCGTGTAGGTTAACGTTTGTGCTGTTGTCCAATGTAATTGAAGCAACATCGTCTTTCTGAAATAGAAATGTAAACGTCCATAAATACGAATGTACGTATTTACATATGTATGTATATGTCTGTCTGTCTGTCTGTCTGTCTGTCTGTCTGTCTGTATGTATGTATGTATGTATGCATTATGTATGTATATATATTTATATATAAGTATATATATATATATATATATATATATATATATATATATATATATATATATATATACATATACATATATATAAATTCATATATATATATATATATATATACATATATGGATGTATATATGTATATATATATATGCATGTATATATATATATGTATGTATGTGTGTATGTAGGTATGCATCTTTATATGTATGTTTATATATGTAGATACGTATATGTATATATATATACATACGTATATAGATATATGTATATTTAAATATACATGGATTCATATATATATATATTCATATACATGCGTACACGCATACACATACACACACATAGAATATATATATATATGAATATATGTATATACACACACACACACACACATGTATATATATATATATATATATATATATATATATATATATATATATATATATATATATATATATATATATATATATATATATATGATAGTATTTTTAATGACTACTTGCAGAATATCCATACATACTTATAATGTTATAATGTTGTAGGGAGAGAGAAAATCAAACAATCTGCTGTGAAAGGTTGACATTTGCTACAACTGTTTTAATATTTAATGGAGGACATTCGTAAGTCTGCTAAGACATTCATCAATATACCAGAACTGTTTCATTCTGGGGAAACACTGAGCTTAACTAAAGGTTAACTCGAAAGGTTAACGCGGTTTGTGTATTCTTGGTGGGAATCTCAGATCGATTTGACTGTAAATAAGATTGGACAAACATGCATACATACATGCATACATGCATACATACATACATACATACATACATACGCACACTCATATATATATATATATATATATATATATATATATACATATGCATATGTGTGTGTGTGCTTGTTCTTGTGTGTTGTAGTTGTTATTCTTGAGAAAATGGCCGTCTTATATCCTGTCTTTCTTAATACCTCAATCAAGCTGTATTTCATTCATCTCACGCAACTCGGATAAATACAGTCAATTGCTTGGAATTTTGTCATCAGATGTATCCTTCAATTTATCATTAGATTCTATTGACACCAAAGGAGGGATAAAGGTAATGGCATCGTTCATCCATTTTCGAAAGGTATTAGAATGATAAGTAAAATGTGATAGCAATAACAGGGAATCAAAATTATTTCGCTGATTGTAGTCGCCTTGAGGTTATATATTATTTATCCAAAACTCGTTAGTACTTAACAGCAATATTTTAGTATTTTCGCTATTTCAAGTCTATCAATTGAAGATATCTCGTAGAACTAGCATTTGAAATATCCTGCATTATTCACGTAACGAGTTCAATTCCTATTTATGTCGAGAAAAACAAATACTTTATCAATGTTAATCGTCATTTCATGGCTGAAATACAAATATGTATGTCATCTTTTTCCTATCAAATTATCAATCATTGTCATATTTTCAATAATTACTGAGCGACAATATCGACCAGTGTTGAGGAAACGTTTCCATGCTATACGTACGGCACACGCACACGCATGAACACACAGACTCTCAGGCACGCACATACACATACACGTACGCCCGCGCGACTGCGTGCACACACACACACACACACACGCACACAGACCCACACACAATTCCACCTACACATTTGTACGTATAAATATATATTGTTTATATATATTGTTTATATATACATATATATATATATATATATATATATATATATATATATATATATATATATATGTATATATATATACCTATATATATAATTACATATATGCACTCATATGCAGCACACACACACACACACACACACATACATATGCACGTATCAAAAATAAATGTATGTATGTACATATATGTGTGCGCTGCAACTGTGTCTTCACGCATATTGTGTGCGGGTATGTGCATGTGTATCTATGAATGTGTAGTTGAAGAGCGTACATACGTGAATATATATATATATATATATATATATATATATATATATATATATATATATATATATATATATATACGTGCATGCGTAATTATAGTGCAATATGTGGATTCATAGAATCTTGTGGCAATCACAGAAAGTATTTCTTGTAGACCCGGCTATCATACTACATGCTAATTCAACACGGACGATTACAATGCAGAGTTCTACGCAGCTGAAGTCCAGAAGACCCAGCCATTGAAATTATTTATTGAGCAGTATATAGATCATAGAATATCAGGCGCAATGAGAAGTGAATATATTTATTTAACCGCTTGATATCCGTAGTGCATATAATTATAACTATATACACTAAAATTATGAAATATACATTGAAATTATTATTACATGATGAAGGCTGCGAAACGGCCGTAATCCTATTAATATCAAGTGGTTGTGTAAATATATTCATCTCTCATGCCTCTTGACTTTTTATGGTGAGATGTGTGTGTGTTTGTGTGTGACTGAATGCGCGCGTGTGTGTGTGTGTGTGTGTGTGTTTGTGTGTGAACGTGTGCGTGTGTGTCTCTGTGTGTGAACGTGTGCGTGCGTACGTGTGTATGTGTGTTTAAGCATGCTATAACTTCGACAGAAATAATGTCTCAGCTTCTGTCTATAATTCTGGAGTTATAATTTTATGCCGAAATTGAGTCGTTTATAGTTTTCTTCATGTCTGCATTTCTGTTGGGATTACCTCACTGTCTATCTTACTTGTCTCTTCTACAGTTGTAACAACATCTTCTTTTCTGATCCAGTAGACTACACCTGCCCGAATCCCTCCGATACTTGTACATCTCCTCTTTTGATTGCTATCGTTTTGTCTGTAGTCCCTTCAACTTATTTATCAAAAAGAACTGCATCATTCTGGATCGCTCACTTTTCTCATATTTCCAAACAGCCAGCGATAAGCCATCAACTTGAATCTCGTCCTCATCACTTCATTAGCGCAGAATATTAAAGGAGTCCAAAAGCCACGATGATTTGGCAAAAAACCTAGAGCAACTGAGAAAATGCCCGACGTAGTTCAAACCCCGCTCAAATATACATTAGTTTTTCTTTCTTCAAGGGTGGATAAAATGAAATACAATTCAATTGCTACAGACAGTCTAACCGACCGTTCCCAAACACACGCACACACACACACACACACACACACACACACACACACACACACACACACACACACACACACACAGTTCGGGCTTCTTTCAGTTTCCGTCTACCAAATCCACTCACAAGAACTTCTTGCCCACGTTTGGGAAGCAAACATCTTTCCACACAGCCAGGCCAGCGACTGTCAATGATATAGTCAATAAAAAACAAATAAAATTTAAAAGATTACATTTTTTTTTCTGTGCGGTACGGTACTAAATGATCCATGACCCGATACTGGTCTACGACACGGTAATTGGAGACACCTGCATTAAATAGGATGAGTACAAATGACGAGGGACTTTTAGTTTTTGCGCAACATCTGATTCTCAATGTCGATAGGTAAAAAGGTAAAGACCCCCTTCGATCATGAATGACCATAGAATTGCACTTAAAAAGTTACTCTCTGAGGCACCAGTCCGGACAAGGTTGTTTATGAAAGACCAGCAGTCGCCCATGCATACTAAACTCCCTCCTCCACACCAGCGATGTTATCCAAAGGTAAGGCATTTGCCGATACAGCTTGGCACCAGTGACGTCGCAACTCATTTCTACAAACTGATGCAATGTGAAATAAAGTGTCTTGTTCAAGAACACAGCACACAAACCGGGCTGGGAATTGAACTTACTACTTCCTGTTGGTGAACCCGAAGCTCTAACCGCTGATCCATGCGCCTTTATTTACTGTCGATTGGTTTCTCCCTGATGTTTATTTATAAGCTTTCACTTATGCACACGCACACCCACATCTACACAAACGCTAATACGGCTATATACCTTTACGTCTATATACGCCCGTGCGCGTGAACATACACATCCGTGCACATGCACTTATGTATTTATATACCCGTACTTTATTCTCATCCAGTTTCTTGTATTCACATCAACGTCATACACATGTAGGTGCAGACGTAGCTGTGTAGTAAGAAGTTTGCTTTTCAACCACATGGTTCCGGGTTCAGTTCCACTGCGTGGCACGTTGGGTAAGAGTCTTCTACTATAGCCTCGGGCCGACCAAAGCTTTAAGAGTGGATTTGGTAGACGGAAGCTGAAAGAAACCCGTCGTTTATATATATATATATATATATATATATATATGTGTGTGTGTGTATGTGTGTGTGTGTGTGTGTGTGTGTGTGTGTGTATATGTATATATATATATATTTATATATATGTATATATATATATATATATATATATATATATATATATATATATATATGTGTATATACCTAATTTAGAGAATTAACATTGCTTATATATATATATATATATATATATATATATATATATATACATATATATATATATATATATATATATATATATATATATATATATATATATATATATATATATATATATATATATACGTATGTATATGTATGTATGTGTGTGTGTGTGTCCGTGTGTGTATTTACGTGTTCTTTGTGTCTGTGTTCGACCCCCCACCATGGCTTGACAACCGATGATGGTCTGCGTACGTCCTCGTAACATAGCGGTTCGGCAAAGTAGACCAAGAGGATTAGAAAGAATAAGTCATGGGGTCGCTTTCTTCGACTAAAACCCTTTAAAGCGCTGTTCCAGCAAAGCCGCAGTCAAATGACTGAAACAAGTAAAAGTATAAAGGAGTGTAAATGTGTGAGTATATATTTATGTGAGAGTGTATATATGTATATATATATATATATATATATATATATATATATATATATATATATGTATATATATATAAGTCCGTCGTATATATATATATATATATATATAGATATATTTGTATGTGTGTATGTATATATGTTTGTATGTCTATGTTTGACAACCGACGCTGGTGTGTTTATGTCCCCGTAACCTAGCGGTTCGGCAAAAGAGTCCGATAGAATAAGTACTAGGCATCCAAAGAATAAGTCCTGGGATCGATTTGCTCGACTAAAGGCGGTGCTCCAGCATGGCCGCAGTCAAATGACTGAAACAAGTAAAAGAGTAAAAGAGAGAGTACATATATATGAATGTGTATCTTGCGTATGGCGTTTGAGTGTGCTGTATGTATGTGTATGTCCGTGTATGCAAGCGTATGTGTGTGTTAATTTTTATCGAGATTCAAACTACTTTCCTAATATAAATCTACATTGAAGTTATAGCTATGGGCGTATAAATATTTGCATACACAAACACATACACACACGAAGTAAGATGCATATAATATGTATATGTGTGTGTGAGTGTGTGTGAGTGCGTGTGAGTGTGCATGCGTGCGTCTGTATTTGTATGTATGTGTATGCTTCTGTATATACATATACGTATAAACACATATGCCTAAAATTAGAAATGGTCTCACAAACATGCACACAAATCTATACGTGTGTATTTAGGTGTGGATACGCTTGTATGTGCGCGTTCGTGTGTGGGCGTGTGGCTGTATGCATGTTTTCGCATGTATGTGTATTTTTCAAAAGCCGTCAATTTCTATTAAATTTGAAGATGATTTGATAAGAAACGCATAAGAAAGGAAGCCTAAAGGCAGACTTTCAGTTCAAGTTTTAACCGCTACACACTCGTCTAACCTAACAGGGATCACCTGCAATTGTTTAACTCGTTAACTTCTTCGCAAAAGCGTGAAACCATTTACAGCAAAGGCCCAATGGAATATCTGTGTGTGTTCTGGAACTAAAATAGCGATACATACATACATACATAGATACATATATACATACATACATACATACATACATACATACATACATACATACATACATAAACATATATGTGTGTATGTATGTATATTATATGTATATATGTATGTATGTATATATATATATATATATATATATATATATATATATATATATATATATATATATATATATATATATATATATATATATATATATATATATATATGTATGTATATATATATATATATATATATATATATATATATATATATATATATATATATATATATATATATATATATATATATATATATATATAAGCACCTCGTATAGACGGTTGAACAGCACCAGTGCCAGACAATTCTCATTTACTATTGATATTCCAGTACGTACACGTGCTAAACATTTTTAGGAAACGCTTTCTCCCGGCGAATACCGCTGTATTACGGTATTCTTACAGCACATCCAGCACTTTTGTGCGTATGTTTACATACACACACATATTCAAAAGAGGCTTTAATTAAAACTTTTATTGCAAGCTTTTCTCGCTTGTTATCTGTACTAAGTAATTCACAGCACATCAAATTATTACCACCCCCCGACGATGGGCCGTACACTCCAACATAATTACAGTATACATGTATGTTCAAAAAAGGTTTTAATTCAAAGTCCGTTGCAAAAGTTATCTTTTATTTACACTTTATCCTAAGCCCAACAAAATATTGTCACCTCCTGCCGATGGAGTACGCTCTCCATTTTGCGAAACGCAGATCTATAGAGATGGAAGAATTAATGTACGGTCATCAGGAAAGGAGATGTATGAATCTCTAAGAAGCTTAAATTGTACGTTGTTCTATTGGGCTGGCAACTAAGTTCCCGCGGTTTTTTTAAATTTAAACTTTTTAAAAAGGTTTAATAAAAAATAATAACTAATTAATCAATAATGTATTCACCTTGTTGTTTACAACTTCTTCCCAACGTTCAACAAGATTTTCAATACCTCGTTGGCAGAAATCACCCGATTTCGGCTCGAAAAATTGATCCAATCAAGCTCTCAATTCTGCACCAGTATTGAACGAGACTCAGCGCATAGCATTTGAAGGAGATCGAAAGAGGTGGAAATCCGTTGGTGCCAAATAAGGAGAGTATGGCGGGTGTGGCAGCACTTCCCAACCATGCGTTTGAATGGCTTCCATGGTCATATTGGCGTTGTCGTGCAGCAGAAGAACTCCATGCTGCCGATTAGGTCTTTTCTCTTGAATAGGCGTGTTGAGTCGTTCCACGAGGTGCGTCTTTGAGGTCAAAATTTCCATTTTTTAAGTTGGCATACCAATCACGAGCGGTTCTTTCAGCTATGGCACCCTCTCCATACACAGCACAAATGTCGCGAGCATTGTGGATATTACAAGCCCATATTACTAAGATTAAGAAGCTATGATCATTCAGGAAACTGTGATAACAAATGACCAAAAATTAGTTTGGCCTTTTAGGCGCTTCGTCTGACAAATAGTTAGTGGTGGATATTGGTCCGAGTCCGGTCCTTAGTGCTGTTGTTCTTTTGTGTCTCAAATTGAGGTTTATAATATTGTTGAAACTTAATTATATTATTTATTTGAAATTACACATGGCCGGATCAGTGTTATTATTGAGTTTTATAAATTGATTTAGTCAGAAACTGCAACAGATATATGTGCTCGGCATTTCCCTCTATCATCAACATCATCAGCCTCATCGTCATCATAATCATCAACAACAACCTAATCAATGAAATAATTTCCAATAACCTCTTTGGTCAAAGATTTTAATATCACGGGAAAAAAATTTAACGGCTCATGGAATTGAATAAACTAAAATTCCCTATTTTTAGTGAAACACTTTCTGTCTGTCTGTCTATCTGTCTGTCTGTCTGTCTGTCTGTCTATCTGTCTGTCTGTCTGTCTGTCTATCTGTCTGTCTGTCTGTCTGTCCGTCCGTCTGTCCGTCCGTCTGTTTCTCTGTCTCTCTGTCTCTCTGTCTCTCTCTCTCTCTCTCTCTTCACCCTTTCCATGGATATCTTTCTATGATTCTTTCCTTTTCTGTATTAACATGTAACAATGTGTGTGCGTAATTAGATGCAAGTACAAATATATCTATATGTAAGGGTTTCTAATATTTACATTTCATAAATACATACATACGTAGCACACGCGCACACAAACGCACATACAAGCACACGGACGCACGCACGCACAGAGAGAGAGAGAGAGAGAGAGAGAGAGAGAGAGAGAGAGAGAGAGAGAGAGAGAGAGAGAGAGAGAGAGAGAGAGAGAGAGAAAGCGAGAGAATGGGTAGAGTACAGTACGAAAGATGACATTAGACAAAAGACCAAGAATAATCTAAACAGCCTCATAAATTAGACTGAAAAATCAGATATAAAAGTGTGGGGAAGCAGCAGGAAGTGTTTATACAACATGTATGCGTATAAATATGTAAAAGCAGAGAGAAAGAGTTCCAGCTATATGTGTATTATATCTTTATAAATAAATATATATATGTGTGTGTGAGATGCGAGAATTAAAATGGAGGCTAAATGATGCTGACGCGAGATAGGAGATCTCCATCGAAGAACGCTGTAAATGTCAACTTTCATTGACTTACCTTAACTAAGCAATGGCGACTATGCAATGTTGTTATCTCCCCTAGTTTGTTCGTTACAACCCCACCCCCACCCAAACCACCCGCATTCCCATTTTCGTTTAACTCTACTGAATCCTTTCATCTCTTTCACCATTTCTCATATCATCCAACTGCTCCACAGCTATTTCTACACACCAATTCTTCGTCATGTTGTTCTTGTTTTGAGGACTGTAGTCGTTCTTGTTACTTTTTCCTCGTTCTCCTCCTCCCATCCTTCTTTATTTTCTTCTTCTTCTTCTTCTTTAATTTTATTTACTTTTTTCTTTTCTTCTGCTTTCGTTTTCTCCTTATCCTCATTGCACAACTTCAATTACATTTCAGAACAACAAAATTTACTACTACTACTACTACTACTACTACTACTACTACTACTGCTGCTGCTGCTGCTGCTGCTGTTGATGCTGCCGCTACTACTACTACTACTACTACTACTACTACTACTACTACTACTACTACTGCTACTACTGCTACTTCTACTACTAAAGCTACTTTATTGTTTTACTTCTTTTGCTTGAACAATATATTGTACAAGCCTTATTCTTCCATTTTGCGTTTTTACCGTATCTTCTTAATTATTAGCCCGCCTCGATACCCTTCTTTATCCTTGAATTACTATTACATTAATGGAAACCTTATCAGTGAGTGCGTGTGTGTACATATATATTTTTTTAAATACATATATGTGTAATACCTAAATGTGGAGGAGCGATAGCCCAGTGGTTAGGGCAGCGGACTCGCGGTCATAGGATCGCAGTTTCGATTTCCAGACCGGGCGTTGTGTGTGTTTATTGAGCGATAACCCCTAAAGCTCCACGAGGCTCCGGCAGGGGGTGGTGGTGAATCCTGCTGTACTCTTTCACCACAACTTTCTCTCTCTCTTACTTCCTATTTCTGTTGTACTTGTAATTCAAAGGGTCAGCCTTGTCACACTGTGTCACGCTGAAAATCCCTGAGAACTACGTTAAGGGTACATGTGTCTGTGGAGTGCTCAGCCACTTGCACATTAATTTCACGAGCAGGCTGTTCCGTTGATCGGATCAACTGGAACCCTCGACGTCGTAAGCGACGGAGTACCAACAACAATAGCTAAATATTTCTTCTCTTTCCGTTTTGTTTTTCCTATTAATCCTTTCTGTCGAAGAGCGGAGGCTCGAAACCTCAAAGGCTTTACCATTCTTCCTGGGTGTTAACACAATACACTTGCTCGTTGTTCCTTCACCTGTCTTCGTCTTTTATTTTCTGAAAATCTGAACTATATATATATATATATATATATATACATACATGCATACGCACTCGCACACACACACACACACACACACACACACACACACACACACGGACACGGACACGCACATATATACGCAAATGTCGGACAATGAGAATGTGTGCTCAACACCGCATTGGTGGATAAAATTTCTTAATTTTTCTATATAGGTATGAAACCAATGGTAGCCTTAATACACACAATCACACACACACGCACGCACACATATGCTATGATACTGAAAGGGCAGAAAATCGGAGTTGTTCAAATGCACTTCTTACCCGGAGCTCTAAACCCTTCAATTAAAGTATCACGGAAGATCGAAATCCCGTCCGTGTAGATAATCCATGAATCACACCGGCAAATCTAAAGTGTTATTCGAGTGAAGAGTAAAATATAAAGAGTTTAGCATGTCTTTAATGACTAGATACAATTGTTTCCGTGCTATTCTTTCTTTAACGCCATTGCACGTAAAAATTTTCATGTGAAAAGTTGCGTAATATATTCGGTTTCGTATATTTGAGTGCCACTTCATCAGACTTATATTACACTGTGCTACTCTTAAACATTATATGTTGTTTATATCGAGAGAAAACAATAAGTATAAAATAAGATTAAACATGGTAAGAGGACAGGACATATATAATTGTAATTCCATATAAGAAAAAGGGGGAGGTGGAAGTGGAGGAAGTGAGGAGGAAAAGAAGAAGAAGGTGAAAAGGAAGAAGAAAGAAGAAGAGGAGGAGGCGAAAGAGGTGAAGACGAAGAACTAACATGATGGGCAAATGTCTTCTACTATGATCTGGGCCGACCAATGCATTGTGAGTGGAATTTGTACACAGAAACTGAAAGAAGCCCATCGTGTGTATGATGTGTGTTTGTGTGTGTGTATATATATGGGAGAATTTACGAAAAAAACAACAGACGAAGACAGATGGTGTAGACAACAAATGGATGTATTAGTTTAACGCTCGGGAATAGAGAAAGTCTTTAACGTTTCGAGCTACGCTCTTCAGCTGAAAGCAACACAGAAAGAAATGAGAGAAACAAGGAGAGAAAAAGTGTAAATGTAGTGGTCAGCGATCTATCATATATATATGCATATATATATATATATATACACATGTTGTCCAAAAGTCACCCGACAGTAAATCAAAATTCCATAAATCTGGGATTCTGTATTGACTCGAATGAAGTTAGAAATCAATTTTCAGAGTCCGAGACTGGTGGGATTATGAAAGGGGATTATCTTCAAACTAGAAATCAGGGTTGAACGATTGTACATCTAATGACCAGATGACACATTAAGTTTACCAACCAAGAATTCAGAACACAAAGAGACGGAAAGAAAAACAATGCCGCGAGTCATCTCGTCTGACATTTTAGCAGTTCTCCCGATTTATCATCGAAGGATTCTTTATATTATCGATTTCAAAATGATCAAAAACAAAGTTAACTAGTTGATCCTAACAGGATTTGGATTCAAAGCAACAGAATAGAGAGCTGAAAAAAACAACGATCAAACGACTGCGAATTCACGTAAAATTCTGAAGCCAAACAGTCGCTGATGTAAATAATATATTTCTTTTCTACTTCAAGCACAAAGCCTGAAATTTTGGTGGGAGTAGGGCTAGTCAATTACATCAACCCCAGAGCTCAACGGTACTTATTTTATAGACCCCGAAGGTATGAAAGCAGAGTCAATCTCGGCGGAATTAGAACTTAAAACTTAAGTCGAAAGAAATGTTGCTATGCATTTTGTTAGATATGCTAACGATTGTGCCAGCCCACTTATTGGACATCATAAGCACCTGTTTGAAGCAGTTAATAACAACAGCCTACTCAGAGGACTTGAACTCTCTATCCATGGTTTCTTGTTGGACCATGGAATCCGATATGAACTATTTTATTCAATTTTCAAGAAATGTTTTCTCGGTAACCCAGCTCGCGACAGAAAGTCTAATTAGACTTGTTGCTATTTCTCTCTTTCAGTTTGCTGGTAATATTTAATATTATGCACATAAACAACTTGAAAGATAATTCATTGTCATTGATGCAATTACTGTTGTTGTTGCTGTTGTTCCTGTCTTTTGGCTTCAGATCATAGGTCTGATCAAACAGGCCAATGACTAAATGCATTCTAAACGTGACCATCCTGACATTTCCGTTGTGCCGGCAACTCGGAACAATCTTAAACAGAGTGGCATTTTCTGAGACGGGGAGGGGGGTGTCTCTGATTTGAGAAAGATGTGGCTGCATTTGGCAGAAGAACGCAAGACCATATATAGTCACCTTTTTCTTGATACGTCCTTGAAGTAATTCTACATACGAGTGAATGATGAACAATAAATGTGGATACGAAACGTAGAAAGTGTAGGCTTCTTTTTTTACAAATCTTTTAGAAACAGCGTAAACATTAACTGTACAAAGTGGAATGTGGCCAGTCTCAGAGAAAACTAGTGGTTGGAATATATAATTGACACACGTTCAGAGAGAACAAACATATCTTGGAAACGACACTGAGAAATCTTGCAATGGTAATGACGGTTCAGGCAAGTCGAAGAAGAGTGACCGAGAAAGTTCAAGTGGGAAATCCCGAAGAACTCATTAAGTCTAAAAAATTGTTTTACACTTTAATGCAAAATCTATAAACAATAAATCATTCAGTCTGAGGCGGCGGGCTGGCAGAAACATTAGCACGCCGGGCGAAATGCTTAGCGGTATTTCGTCTGATTTTACGTTCTGAGTTCTAATTTCGCCGAGGTCGACTTTGCCTTTCATCCTTTCGGGGGTCGATAAATTAAGTACCAGTTGCGTACTGGGGTCGATCTAATCTGCTGGCCCCCTCCCCCAAAATTTCGGGGCTTGTGCCTTGAGCAGAAAAGAACAAATCATTCAGTCTGCATTGCTATATTTTGATTGTTCATTAATTAATCTTTTATATGCATTTGGTGCACACACGAACACACATACGCCCACACCGTCACACACATACGTACGTACACACACACACACACATACACACACACACACACACACACACATATATATATATATATATATATGTGTGCGCGCGTGTGTGCATGTGCAAGTAAATGTATATAAGTGCGTATGTTATTTTGTGTCACTCTGCGCATGTGTATATTTTGTGCGTATGTAGAAAGAGACAGGAAGACGTAGGTGTATAGAGCAATTCTGTGAAACACAATTGGTCTGTATGTAATATAGTGAATTTGGTGCATACACACGTACACGCACAGCATGTTTATGCATACAGATACACACACACTTGTGTGCATGTGTGTGCGTGTTTGTGTATGAATAAGTGTGTATGTATATCTATATGAATTTATGTGTGTATGTCTATATGGAGAAAGAGACAGCAAGACGTATGCATATAGAACAATTATGCATAACGCAATTGGTCTGTATGTAATTTCGTTACGTACAGTTGGTGTATATATAGTTATTTTTATGGGTATTTGATCTATGGAGAATTGTGTTAGAAACATTTGATGTGTATATAATTGTGTTAAGTATGGTCGGTGCTGAAAACTGATATCTCCGTATTAAAGAATATTAATGTAGACAGCTGTTTAAATGGGTAAGTTTGTGAGAAAATCAACTGAATCTTCTCAATATGATGTTAACAATTAACCCGACTTTCATAGATAAAATACACATTTATCAAGTAAACCACTGCATTTGTCAGTTAGCTATCTAGACTTCGATTTGACAAGCAACAGTTACAGGGGAATATTCTTGGCAGTTTACAAAAACACACACTTTTCTTTTTCTATGTTGGGGAGCAGGAGAGTTACAATAAACGAAGGAGGTTGTTGGCTTCACATTTGTCAATTTATTTATTTATTTGTTTATTTAGATCGTATCACATCGACGAACCAGGTTTGTATCGTCTGCTAATATCCCTGATCTTGTAATTCTGCATTATTCAAATGCTCAAAGATGATGTAAGACAACTGTCGTTAGCTACAAGTCAAATGTGATCGAGTAGATTTATGAACAAAAATCTTTCCATATGTGACCATCATGATATATTTTTATATATACATATATTTCAGACACACTATATCTAGGATATCACCTTTTCAATTTGCTCTTTCATTTTAAGCACTTGAATTTCACGCGACATACAGGGGCTGGACAAAATTATGGAAATACCTAGCATCATAGCATCATAATTTTGAAATAACTATAAAACCGTCAAAATCTTGTTTATTTTTATGTTTATTGATTTATTATTAGTGTTGCTTAATATGTTTTGCTAAAATTGCTGTTTCTTTTCAGATATCATAAAAAAAAACGTAATTAAAATCCATTACAATGACAGATCTATCGGACTTTCAAAGAAGTCAAATTGTTGGTGCTCGTATGGCCGGCGCTAGCGTAACGAAAACAGCCAAAATGTTTGGTGTATCAAGAAGAATTGTCTCGAAAGTAATGGCAGTCTTTGAGAAAGGGTGAAAATCCTTCTCGTCGAAACAAAACTCCGGAAGAAAATCAAAACTTTCAGATAGGGACCCTCGAACTCTTACGGGAATTGTTAGAAGGGATCACAAAAATACTTGCTCCCAAAATTACTACAGAGCTTAATGACCACCTCGAGAACCCAGTTTCCACAAAAACTGTTCGCTGGGAGTTGCACAAAGCCGGCTTTCATGGGAGGGCTGCAATCAGAAAACCACTACTTCTAAAAACAAACGTTGCAAAGCGTTTAGAGTGGAGTAAGAACCTACAGAATTGGTCCCTTGAGCAGTGGAAGAATGTTATTTTCTCGTCCGAGTCATTCTTTACCTTATTTCCGACCACCGGTCGAGTATACGTGTGGAGACAGCCAAAAGAGCATATGATGCTGACTGCCTTCTTCCAGTTGTTAAACATGAAGGAGGATATGTGATGATCTGGTGGGGGCTATATCTTGGAAATCCGTCGGCCCAATGATTTCCCTTCATGGGAGAATCAGACAAGACTATTTAAGCATTTTATCTGATCAAATTCATCTTATGGTTGCAAAACTGTTTTCGTGCAGAAACGCAATCTTACAGGGTGATAATGCAACAATTCACACAGCTAAAGTTGTTACTGTTTGGCACGAGGAACATTCTATCTGGCCACCACAGTCCCAAGATCTCAATATTATTGAACATTTATGGTGCATTTAAAAAAAAAAAGTAAGGGGTCGATATTCTCCACCATCAGCACTCCAAGAACTGGAGACTGTTTTAGCTGAAGAATGGACAAAAATTCCTTTGAAAACAATTCAAACTTTGTACAAGTCCTTACCTCGTAGAATTCAAGCTGTAATTACTGCCAAAGGCGGTCCTACCCCATATTAAAATAATTTTGTTTGAAATTTTAAGGTGTTTCTATTATTTTATCCAACCCCTGTGTATTTCACTGGTCTTCTTAGAGGGTCAATCGATCATATAGATGTTACTTCGTTGGCAGGTAGTGAAATACGTTATGTTTAGATGTTCAGAGTATGTATAACCAGTTTTTTAAACAATAAAATATAAAGGGTTGCGTCCCGTGTCCATAACCTGTTTTCTTTCAGTTTCAGATTTAAATACTTTATTCCATCCACTCACTTATTCTATCAGGAAATCTAAATTTGATAAATTATCTATTACGGATACAAGATGCTTTTGCAACGAATGTGAATTAGAACATCCGACCTAGCTTGGATGTGTTGCTTATAACGCCTTAGACAACTGTAAACGTCCAGAAAAATTATTCCGTGCAGACGACACAAATGCTTAAAAAGCAGCGAAATTCTATTTTCGACTGACGAAATTCGTCTAGCAAACCAGCGGATTCATGATTTCACCAGAGCGCGGATCATCTACGACAGTTACCAAAGCCGAATGCTAGACGGGAAATCAGTCACACCGGTTTAGAATAATACAGGCCAAACAACCAGGGGTGTATGGAAAATCTGGTGAGCTGTGCATAAATTAACTATTAACTTAGGTTGGATGTGTTGTTTATAGCGCCCTAAACTACTGTAAACATCCCAAGAAATGCTAGAATATATCAAAATTCTCTTATCGGTTGAGGAAATTCGTTAGCAAACCAACGAATTTTATATTTTGACCTTAACTTTTCTTCTGAAAATTGTGTTTCATTTCTGAGAGTAAAGTCCTTAAATGGTAAATTTTGAGAATGACTAGCTCAGTTCACCCAACACCTTGCTCCGTATTACACATGGTGAAATATTCAAAGGTGCTTCAGAGAATCTACGATATCCATAACATTGCAGAAAGTACATAAATAAAACAATAAGCAACTGGCGACCCACGGAGTCAAAGAGACAGAAAATGTTTGTACATTTCTATACTGTATATCAATTTACACTTGAAAGATGTGAAATAGAGACGGATAGACCCACGACGAACTAGAAAAAAGAATTTATCGGAGAGTTGTTCAAATTTAATGCAGTGAGTAGTGTTAAATATAAGGCATCGGTCGTTTCTCCTCATCTGAATGGCAGGGAAGAAGTGATGTTTCCACTTGGGCTGTAAGCAAGTAAAACCGTATTACTGAAATGAAAATAAATTAGTTGGCGATTTTATAGTTATTCCTCTACTTACATCAAAGACTCATTTTAAGCAATCGATTACTTATTTACTACAAACAGATAGTCTTTGAAATTAAATGTCAAGTATATTGATCAGAGACATAATACTGCGAATGAGACATGATACGAACCATCAATATCTCACAATGTCACAGTTACGCTGTCCACTCGGCTGACTATATCGACATTCCTTGTGTACCAAGAAATAGATTATTGAAAAAAAAGTTTCTCTTAAAGAAAATCCTTACTCTTTTCCCCAAATTTTCAGATAGTTCACATAAAGCATTTATATAAATCATACACTAACAACGAACTGAAAGAGCCTCTATACTGTCCCCCAGTATGTTGGAAAAAAGAACCTAGTCACATTTTTCTCATATCACTATCACCCATAATGTAGTAATTGTATATACAAAAAAGAATGTAGTAATTGATATACAAAAAGAGGAGAAAGTCACGGCTAGAACGTCTTTGATCACAGATCTGCTATTAAAATACAACTAGGTAGCAAAACAAATTGACTTATATGCTTATGGTCATGTAATCGTTTGATGAATGTGCTCCAGCATGACCAAGGTACATATACTGAAACCAATAAAAGAATATCTAGATGTGTTTTCTGTATTTAATTTGGTTCATCTCAGTTTTCATATATGACCGACATCACCGGTTATTCATGTGAAATCGATAAAACATACGTACCAACACGATCATTACAGCTTGCTAATGGCTGTTCTGCCTTGGCAACGATATTATCGCAAATAACATCGAAACAGAAAAAGCCTCCTTTCAGATGTACATTAAAAACATTTTAGCGATTCATGTTTCATGGTTCAACTCCTACTCAAGACCACTATATAAATGGAGTCAGTTATGTTGTGTATATTAAATGATAGAAAAGGAAAGTTGTTATGGAGTATTGATGAAATCAGGAATATCCGTCAAAATATCCTCTCTTTTACTGTTTCTCATTAAAATGACGTGGTTTATTGATATATTTAATAAATCAGCTCCTATGTCATCTTATGTCGGCTACCATGTGGATTATTTAACTCAGATTGCAGGACAAAACAGTTAACTCTACAACGATATAATGTGATGAGACATATTCTGTCATATTGGCGAATAAGTAGATAAATACATAGATAGT
>NC_142930.1:71596133-71643633 GCF_046866305.1 Octopus bimaculoides | reverse complement strand
GTACGGCAGCTCGAAAGACTTACTCTGATCGTTCTGATAAGAAAAGAACTCCTGAATTTGTTGGTGAAATCCAGGCCATGAGTGACAACAATCCCTTCAGGTCAATCAGGTCCATCGGTAGGGGAATAGGAGTGTCTGAGTTTCTTATCTGGCAAGTAGTGTATGAAGACATTCGGTATTCCTCAAACAAGATGAGAGAGGGACAATTTCTATCCCAAGCCATCAAGGATTAGAGGAAAGACCGCGCTACGAAGCTTTTCAACAAACTCAAGCATCCCCTCCAACTGAGCATGCTTTGGTTTTTCTCAGATGTGAAAAGTTTCTCTCAGGATCAGCTGGTGAACACACAGAACTACTACTGGCTTAAAGTGTCTCCAAAACATGTATCGAAAGTGATAAAAATCATACATCATGGTGTTTGGAGTGATCATTAGTGATGGCGACGTTATGCCACAATTCATCTTCCCATACGTCCTCAGACACAACACGGAAGCCTACATCAAGTGCCTGGAGGAGCTGGTACTGTCCTGGGTCAAGATGTTGGCTGCTGGAAGACCCTATTTCTAGAAACAGGACTCTGTACCATGCCACACAAGCAGGAGAACCCAGCCATGGCTGTCAGACAATTTCTGCGACGATACCACTATAACATCTGACCACCTAACTCCCCAGACTGCAACCCCTTTGATTATTATGTGTGGTGTGCAGTTAAGCGAGAGACCAACAAAACTCCCTGTAACACCAAAGATGAACAGATGGCAAGGTTTATGGCAGCATTCAACTTAAACAAGGAGAACGTCCAGAAGAGTTGTATGAGATTCTGATGTCATCTGGAGACTGTGGTTGAAGCCAGTGGCGATTTTATTGAATACATTTACTCTTTAGTATTTCAAAATATTTATAAGTAATTTTGGTAAATATATCTGTTTAAATGAGATGTCAGTGTTATTTTCATTTTTACGCAATTCAGACGACAATTTATTCATTGCACCCTATATATATATATATATATATATATATATATATATATATATATATATATATAGCGAGGGCGCATGGCTTATTTGTTAGGGTGTTGCTCTAGCGATCGTGATTTTTGGTAGACCGTGTGGTGCATTGTGTTCTCGAGTAAAATACTTCGACTTCCGTTGCTCTGCGATCCCTTGAACACCTGACGCGTGGTACACATTGCACCTCTTCAAACACCGTCGATTTGATGGAGTGAGTGAGCTAATGTGTGGTATGAACATTTGATCACTATAAACAAACGATTTATGCCGATCGTTTGGTAAAAACCGAATGCTCATACGTTGTCTTCGACGGGCAAGTCTATCACACACACACACACACACACACACACACACACACACACACACACACACATATCTGAACTACGAAATAAGCAGTATATTGCTGCCCTGTGATGTATTGGTAAATACATGCGCAAATGCATCTACATTATGATGAATTGACGCCATACGTATCTATTAACTTTCGACAAAATGTGAAATAATTATGTTTCTGTAAGTGGATCTCGAAGCAAATAAACCTATAAATAATAGGTTAACAATTTATGAAGTTTCGAGAAAATGAAGTAATTCTTTTTGGAACAGTAGCTCTTAAAGTACATAAATCATTTTTTTTAAAAATAGCTTTATGTGCTTCGAGATCCAATTTTCTAAAAAGAAATGCTTTAACGCTCTCTCTAACGTTTATAAATTATTATAACGTCAACAACACATAATTATCGCTGGTACGAATCAAGTTTCTTAAATGGGTAGAAAAAGATTGCTTTGGTCTAATTACAATTTTATTCTTCTCGTTCCTGAGTCCTGGCTGTTTTGTTCGTGTGCTACGCCAAGGCAAGTAATAACTTGAATGACGAAAGATATATTGAGAGAGAGAGAGAGAGAGAAAGAGAGAGAGAGAGAGAGAGAGAGAGAGAGAGAGAGAGAGAAGGGGAGACCAAGGTGTAATGGAAATAGAGCACTCAGTGAAAAATCGAAAGAGAAAACACGAGGAAAAGAGAGAGAGGACAGAAAACAAAGCGAGAAAGAGGGAGAAGATCTATATCTTTCTGCATTTGCGTGTTCAAATCGTATGCATACTCGAAATATCTAATGCAATGACACAATCTCATGAGAATCTATAAATTTAAAAAGTATGTCGATAGATAAATTACAGTGAAATAACCTTGGTTAGCAAAAAGGTATACATGTTAGACTTTCATCGTTTACGTGTTCTAGACCAAAAGTCGTGGTCATACTGCAACACCGCCATAAGCTTTGTTGTTGTCAATTTCAAATGCTAATCAGTATTGTGAAAGTAGGCAGATATTTCAGTTGACAGAAGGGCAAGTAGATATTCAAATATGCTGACTTACACTGTGTTATTTCCAGTGGTCCCGCTTGTCATTATAACTGTGTGTACGCCTGTACATGCGTATGTATGTGTGTGTCTATGTGTGGTGTGTGTGTGTGTGTGTGTGTGTGAAAAAGAGGGTGTGTGCGTGCGCGCGGACATAGGGAACAGTTTTGCAATTCAAACATTATATATTAAAGATAGGACAGTATTTATATTTAACCACTTTTTACGAATTTATTTTTCAAAATTTACTTATTTATTCCTTTAAAGTTTACTCTAGATTAATTTTCCAAAGGCCATTATCATTTTCAGGTTTTCTCGTTCTCATGAACTGAAAAGAATTTGGATGTTAGTGGCTCTTTTACACCAGAATAACACTTTCCTGCCAAAACATACTCAAAAACTTATAGACAACCAATGTTATCTGAAATATATAAATTTCAATGTAAGCTTAAAAGTCGAAAACTTAGTACCTCAAACATTTACATCAGGCAAAAAATGTAACCCCTTTATAATCGCTTGAGAATGCATATTCAGTAAGTGTCTGTTGCACCCCATTACAAAACAGAACTGGAAACAAACTTAGATGAAAGAAAAAGAGCATAAGGTTGTAGGTACAATACCTGTACCGGGCAGCGTGTTGTGTTCTTGAGAATAGCATTTCGTTTCATGTTCTTCCAGTCTTATACCTGCTCGCGACTATGTAGGTACCTATAACAATTAGCGAAAGCATGGTATATATATCATCCAGTCATACTCCTCGCAGGTGAAGGCTAGCTCTTTATACTGATATGTAGATGTGCATACGTGTGTGTGTGTGTGTGTGTGTGTGTGTGTGTGTGTGTATACGAGGAGGATGAAAAGTTCTTGACTTTAAGAGTGTCGTGAAAAGCCTGGCTAGAGGTCCAGCCTTCCAAGTTTTTTTACAGGGCTTAGAAATACTGAAGCACCGCTGTAATAAGTGTATGAATCTGAGAAGAGAATATGTTGAATAAAATCATAAGTAATTGATCCTCCAGTATTTTACTCAAAACCAGGAACTGTTCAGCTCCCTCTCGTATACACACACGCACATATCCCTGTCCCTTTTTGTCCTTCCAGTTAGCAATAATTGGAGCTCTCCAAGACCAAAACACTACTGAAACTTCTCCATTCTTCTTTAATTCTTAGTAATTACCACGAAATGAAACTCACATACTGTCAAATACTGACTGGCACTCTCTCCTCTCCTCACTCTCATTTTTATGAAAAAATAACTGGAAGTTAATCTCTCTCTCTCAATCAACACAATCTGAAACCCCTCTCATCTTTCGTACACTGCTCTAATCAAAATTTCCATACACTTAAACAACAATTTTTACCATCCAGGTTGAACATCTGTTGCATGTATTTCAGCTAACATATTTTCGAACCCTCAATTTAATATAAAACAATACCAGGCTCTGTTGATAGAATACTGGTACTCAATTTAATTAATACGACTTCAGATGGCTCAAAAGTAAAGCTGATCGCGTCAAAATGTTGATTGACGGAACAAACATGTTATTTCTTTATATCATGCACTAATGAGATGAACACAACTGGCAGTTTGGCTACAGCGATCTGGGACATCCATGAATCGCTGAGTAATCATAAGACACAACATTGAAGAGGAATGCAATTGGTGGTTTATATATACTTTTCGGGAAGGGTTTGAGCTGCCAAAATCGTTACCACGCCAGACAAAATGCTTAAGCTGGCTTTACACTCTGAGTGAAAATTTTGCCGAAGTCGACCCAGCCTTTCATTTTTTCGGAACCAATAGAGCACTGGGGTCGGTGTAATGGACTAGTCCCCCACAGCAGAATTTTAGGCCTGGTGCCTGTTGTAGAAATACTTATAGAAGTAACGAAACAAAACAAAAAAAAATATAAATAAAATAAAACTGCGACCTTGAATCAAACCTGTCTCTGAAACTCTATTCACTAAGTGTTTAACATTCATTCGCTACACAGGTAAGGACACGGCTCCTCCGTTAAAAAGGTACGGACACGGCTCTTCCATTCTTGTAGAAGTAATACTTGCGTTAACATATATACGCTTACTGGCCTAAAGAGTTGCGTAGACAAGTATACAGACATATGCAAGCACACAGACACAAACATACTATATCTAAATGTGTGTATGTGTGTAGAGCTGGGTGGGTGTATTCGTGCGTGTGCAAGTTAGTGCGTGTGCAAGTTAGTGCGTGTGTGTAACGCGTGCCTGAAAATCGATATAATTCTGTATCGGGAGACTGTAGAAAGTCAACAGGCCAACGGTGTAATTTGCAACTCAACAACTCTGAACACTGAATTATTGAACAGTAATTAAAAGTTAAATTAAGAACTATATAAATCAATCTATAAATCAATATCTGCTCTATAAATCACAATAAAGTACAGAAATCAATAAATGCAAACAGCATTAACGTAGCTGTCAAACTTCATTTCCTATCCACTAAATCAATCATTTCTTCCTGTATTGATTCGTCAAACATATTAATGAACTGATAAACGAAATTATTGAAAATTAAAGGTGAAAATATAACCAGCTTTGTACAAAGCGAGACAGCACCGAACGTATGTTTTTATACGACGACAAGCCTGAGAAATTAAAATATGAAAATATTGACTTTTGCCTTAGACGTACATCTTCGTTGTTGCTTTGCCCTTGAATGGTTCTTATAAGAAAGAGATGGTTCCTAACTAACAATAAATATCCATCATTGATAGTTAAACATGGTCACAGGCGTAGCTCTGTGGTAAGAAGATTACAATCGAATCATAGTTCCAGGTTTACTGCGCTGCATCTTGCACAAGAGTTTTCTGCTGTAGCGTCCGACCGGCCAATACCTTGTGACTGGATTTGGTAGACGGAAAGTGAAAGGACCCGTGGGCATATGGCGTAGTGGTTAAGAGCACGGGCTACTGACCCCAAAATTCCGAGTTCAATTCCGGTCTACTGACCCCAAGATTCCGAGTTCGATTCCGGGCATTGACTTGAATAATAATAATAATAATAATAATAATAATAATAATAATAATAATAATAATAATAAAACTGACAGAAAGATAGATGCAAATATGCCAGACATTATACTGAAAGACCTCAGACAAAAATCATGCCTCCTCATTGATATGACTGTCCCAATCGATATAAACGTATCTGTCAAGACCTACCAAAAACTGAGCAAATATAAAGATCTTGAAATAGAAATTAGCAAAATGTGGAACCTGAAGACTAAAACAATACCTATTGTCATAGGTGCCCTGGGAATGACAGCGAATCGGGCTGATTACTACCTAGCTCAGATACCAGGAAACCCCAAAATGGCTGAAGTTCAAAAGATAGTGCTCATGGGAACTGCCCATATCCTACATAAAATACTGTCTATGTGATCTCAAATTCTAAAACAAACATAATTTTCTTATGGTTTCTTAAACATTCTCTAGTACAAATCCAAATGTACAAATCCAAATCTATGGTACCCTAGGCATAACACCTACATGAACATCTAACTTGTTATCTCTTGAGGTCTCTGGGTGAGACTTGGATCCAACTTGTATAAATGCAAAGCAAAAGTCAAACATAAGATAATAATAATAATAATAATAATAATAATAATAATAATAATAATAATAATAATAATAATAATAATAATAATAATAATAATAATAATAATAATAATAATAATAATAATAATAATAATAACAACATCGAAAAATACCTTAGGAATGAGAACCCAAGTTCGAAATTTCCCCAAGACATCTGTTTAAGGCTAAAGGATACGTCAACCGAAACGTTGTGTTAACAACAAACAAGATGAGGACAAATATCCGTCAAATGTAAATAATGTAAATAATGTATAAAACATGGTCACAGGCGTGGCTCAGTGGTTAGACGTTTGTTTCCAAATCATATGGTTCCAGGTTTTGTTCCACTGCGTGCCATCTTCGGCTAATTGTTTGTACAGCAGCCGAGGATTGACCAAAGCCTTGTAAGTGGATTTGGAAGGCGGAACTGCAAGAAGCCCATTGTGTGTGTGTGTGTGTGTGTGTGTGTGTGTGTGTGTGCGTGCATGCGTGTTTGAGTTTCTCGCCCCCACCTCATTTGGCAACCTTATTGGTTTCTTTACGATAGATTAAATAGCAGCTTGAATGGTTGCAACTACGTGGATTCCTCTAAAGATATCGAAGAGCTAGGTAGTGGTATTAAACCGCGCGAAGAATATTTTTCCGGTTCCACTTCCGGTTCTTATTTTCGCAATGCGTTTGGGATGGGTGTACAACAGTATTTTCAATGAAGTTGTAAAAGAAATTGTTCGATTTGTCAGATGAATAGAATGATGTACAGATGCGTGGATAGACAAGTCTGCAAGTATATGTGTGTGTGTGTGTGTGTGTGTGTGTGTGTGGGTGTGTGTGTGTGTGCGTGCATGTGTGCGTCCGTGTGTGTATATATGGGTGAGTGTAGTAAGAAGTTTGCTTCCCGACCACATGATTCCGGGTTCAGTCCCACGGCATGACAACGTTGGCAAGCGTCTTCTACTATAGCCTCGGGCCGACAAAAGCCTGATGAGTGGATTTGGTAGACGGAAACTGAAAGAAGCCCATCGTATATATGCATATATATATATATATATATATATATATATATATATATATATATATATTAGAAATATAATATTTCTAAATCTCTCAGAGAGATTTAAGCAGTAGTGGAGCGACAAAGTTGTAGTATATTGTCAACTTAATGTGACAATCCCAATAAGGGAATACACTACTGCTGTTTAGCCCTAGGAAGCTGGACCGCTTCTTGTCGGCCTTGACACAATTACTGTGTCCTTAAGTTTGTGAACAGGAGACAAGCTCCCCCACCCAGCCTAGCCAGCATTCAGGGACATATATATATATATATATATATATATATATATATATATATATATATATATATATATATATATATATATATATATATATATATATATATATATATATTATATATATATATATATATATATATATATATATATATATATATATATACATGTATATATGTGTGTGTATATATTTGTGTGTCTGTGTTTGTCGCCCCATCATCACTTGACAACCGATGTTGGTGTGTTTACGTCCTTGTAACTTAGCGGTTCGGCAAAAGAAACCGATAAGATAAGTACTAGGCTCACAAAGAATAAGTACCAGTCTTTAAAAAATACGTACTGGGGTCGACCAGTTCGAGTAAACTTCATCAAGGTTGCGCCCCAGCATGGCCGCAGTCTAATGAACCGGCAAGCAAAAGACAAAAGACATATGTATGTATATATGTATGTATGTATGTATGTATGTATATGATAGAGAGAGAGGGAGGGAAGGAGTGAGAGAGAGGGGAGAGAGGAGATAAAGAATGAGGCCATTAGGCTATAAGAATGAGAGATGAGGCCAGTATATCCTTTTCTACTCTAGGCCCAAGGCCCGAAATTTTGGGGGATGGGGCCAGTCGATTAGATCGACCCCAGTACGCGACTGGTACTTAATTTATCGACTCTGAAAGGATGAAAGTCAAAGTCGACTCAGAACATAAAGAAAGACGAAATACCGCGCACGGAGTGCTAACGTTTCTGCCAGAAGAATGGAATAGATCATTATTCAGTTCTTAACTCCAATAGAAACGAGTTTTGTAGTTACGGTTTCTTCTTTTACTACAGCTAGAAAGAATTTGTTAACCTGGTGAGCTGTTGTTTTCGTTCTGTTCTTCGACTGTGTTGTTGTTGTTGTTGTGTCCAGCCATGTTGTTTGTAGTAACACTCCGCACGTTAAATTCAAGTTTCAGGCGAAAATCACTACGATCGTGAATAAAAGGCTCCGTCAGTCAATTCATCGCCTTAACATGCCCAGTTATTAAGAAAATGAGAAAGAGGGAATACAAAAGAATAGTGAGAAAGATAAAGGGTGATATAAAAGATATATTTTTTAGGTAGGAAGATGACGCGAGAAAGTGATAATACGGATAAGGAGTATTAACGAGGGTGTGAAACATATATGATTTTCATAAATGCTTTAAAATATACGTCTCTGAATTATTATTGTATCTAATTAGAGTCAAATTTCTTTAACTCACTTTCTCTTCCTGTGTGTGTGTGTGTGTGTGTGTGTGTGTGTGTGTGTGTGTGTACATGTGTGTGTGTGAAAGCTATATGAAAATAATAAGATATGGTTGAAACATAAATAGAAGAGAAATAAAGAAATAAAGCAATAAATACCGATGCGAACACACACTCACACGCACTTACATACACTCACGCGCACGTACCACACACACGCACAAACACGCACACACACAAACACGCACACACACACGCTTGCACACACACATACACACACACACACACACACACACATATGGAGAGAGAAAGAATGAGAGAGAGGGAGTGAGAGAGATTTGGAGAGATATATACATCGGAAGTAAAGAACATATGAAAAGTACTCAATACATGATATAGAATATATTTCATTGGTGGAGGGGAACTGAAGTCATATGAAACGCTTGTATTTCACTCGGTAAAATCTCTTTCAGAAAACAGCGATTCAATAAGGTGGTAAAACCACACAATACATACATACATACATACATACATACATACATGCATACGTTTACCTAAAGCTAGAGATCTCCGATTAAGAAAATACCTGCGCTGAACTATTGAGAAATCGATTGTTACTCACGTTCAGGCTTAACCTGTAACTATTGGGTCAATGGGATGTGTAACACACTACCTAAGTACCAGTCTTGAGAAATTAAACTTCTCAAAACCAGAAAAGAGAAAACTGATTCGAAGACTACAGATCCAATCTATCAGTGGAACTGCAAGAATCCGTAAAACTTTCCAGAAGTTTCTCATTTAAGTATATATGAGCATGTCTAAAAAAGCAACTATATGCATGAGATTACATACATGAAATGAAACATACAAACCTGCATATATACACAAATAAACGAATACATACGTACATATATACATACAAAAATACTCTGTCAATGTTGTTGAAATTCCAATGAAGGAGCCTTGGATCTAGGTTAGAAACCAGCTCTTTCCCTATTGGCAAGAAATCTTGAAATAAATCTGAATAACGACATACATGCATACATACATACATATATACATAATACATACATACATACATACATACGTACATGCATACATTAGGTTGTTAGGTTCATTAGGCTATGTACTAAATTTGCACAAAATCTTAGTGATACTCGGTTTCACGGTGAAAGTGCAAAAATGACTGCCGCGAATTCTCCAAATCCAATCTGTTAGAGGCATAGTGAAATTTTGTAAACCATTCCAAAAATTCTCCATCTGAGATACTTATGTGAATAGATGAAAACACTTGGGCGGATGCGTTGACTGCTCAACCAACACACCATCTCAGCCACATATTTACAAACATCAGGAACTCTCTTAACTCAAAAAGTCTCGTAGCTTTGTTAGTGACTGGCTTGAATTCTCTCAAGAACTTAAAACTCAAAGAGAATTCATACATATGTATTTGCGTATGTATGTATGTATGTATGTGTGTGCGTGCGTGCGTGCGTGCGTTTGTATACTTAATGGCAGGAATAAACATACACATCCATATGGTTGTATAAAGCCTAGTTTTACTACTGCTGATGTACAGCATAATTCTTCGAAATATATTTGAGCAGTAGAACGGGAGAATTAAAGTTACAGATTTGTAAGCAACGAGTACGCTTTTTCCCCGCTTTCTTCTATACAATATTTTTCATTCACTTTTTTTTTCTCCAACTTATTGAACTTCAGTTGTCTGAACAAGAGTTCACTCGCAGACACTCACAATTAATAACACATAGTTTCAATCGGCTAATTTATACACCTACTGATATAATTGGTAACATGTCACTTCTGTCTGTCTATCTGTGTGTATGTCTCTTTCTCTCTCTCCCTCTCTCTTTCCCTCTCTTTGTTTGTCCTTCTCTCTGACATGCGCAGGAAAAGCAATTAGTTGCTAGACACTTCTACCACATTCGTAATTTGTTAAAACATTGACAAGCCGCTTAGTTACACTGAATACTGAACTGAGGCGAACAGTTTAATTAGACATGCATTAATCGTATAGTTTCACACGCGCGCGCGCTCATATACATGCATGATAAAGGAAGATTAATAAATCCGAGCTTCATCCTCAGTCATCACTCCTGCGAATATCGGATTACAGAGTGTATATAAGTAAACAGTTTACTTCAAAGAAAAAGAAACTATTGAGCTACTAAATTAGTCAGAATATAATACATTAAATCCAAGAGCGGAACCATTGGTACAATATCTATTTCTTTAGTTGCGCGCGTTTCAATACCACTTCGTACATACTTTTTCATGAATATAAATATTAATATGAATATAAGTATAAATGATTTTTGTGATATTACAACATACTTTTGAAGTAATACTTTTGAACATTTGTCTGATGAAATGCGCATAAATCTCATGTAATATGTTATAATATTACAAAATAGATTAAAGCGACGAACTGGCAGAACCGTTAGCATTCCAGGAAAAATGATTAGTAAAATTTTGTCTTGATGTTCTAAGTTCAAATTTTGCCGACGTCCACTTTAATTTTCATCCTCTTGGGGTCGATAAAATTGAATTCTGGTGTCGAAGTAATCGACTCGCCCCTCGCCTAAAATTGCTGGTCTTGTGCCAACATTTGAAATCAATATTTATATTCAATAAATGTTTACAGAAGTGAATGACAAAACTGAAAAATAAAATGTAAAAGAATTCTATTTTAGATACGAAGTATAAAACATAATTACATGTATATTGTATTATTTATTAAATGATATAGAGGAACATATATTTGATTCAATTATCCCCTTTTAAATGCAGTTTGTCATAAGTAATTAATTATAAAAAGTGAAGTTTTATCATTTGTGGCTTCTCCACAAGACCCCATTATCATTTGGCATACATATACATACATACTTACACATATATATATATATATATATATATATATATATATATATATATATATATATATATATATATATATATATATATATACACACTGTACACACACATATATATGTATATATAATTTGTATGCTTTTATATGCTTAAATATATAATTAAATGTATATTTAATTATATGTATGCATGTATGTATGTACGTAAGTGGCATCTGTCAGTTTTGCAGATTATGGAGAACACGTGTGAAAGCGGAAGATGATACTGTGCAACTTCTGAAACGACTCTGTATTGCAATCTTTGATCTAGAGTAAGGGTCGGTGAACCAGGGTAAATTACCCCAAGTGGGGTAAAAAAGAATTTCTTAAGGGTAATGAGGACTCATTAAACATAAGTAAAACTATATATAAAAAACGCGTTCCTTGTTACGACAGAATTTTTTTTTTTCTGGCAACACTATCTGTAATGAACGTGTTTAGGAGACGTTACGCCATTTTCAACTACAAACAATTTGGTTGCTTAGGCGTTGTCAAGTGACTAAGCATTATTTGTCAGTTGTCTATTACCCGTCTTAACCTTATTCTTTGAAACACGTGTTTTTGCTTTGTTTAAATAGATTTAATAAAATTGATAGGACCCCGAAGACTGTATCCAAATTTCTCTGGCATCAAAATATTCCCATTTTGATGTAATTGTAACCAAATAGAAACAACTTAATTTCTCCTAAACCTGAAGTGAAAAAGTTTCTAGCAAAATCCTTTTGTTTCATAACGAGGATATTAATTTATTTTATCGTATTAGTTTTATACTCTTTATATTTATAATTGCATTCTCCATATAAATAGATACAATAAATCTTTTGAATTCAAAGAATCATGATTTTCTTCCTTTCGAATTAAAGGGGTAATGTCGGTGTAAATAAATATATTTTGGAATAACTGGTTAAAAAATTTCCCTGATCCCTGTTCTAGAGAGTCTCAGGTGTAGTTCGTTCATAAAAAAGACTGGGGTATGGCTTGTACGGATGCTACAAATGAACAGTTGATCAAAATGCAAGAGCTTTGATGTTCGACCTTTAATATTATAGAAAAGTGAACATCGAGGCGATGCTTGTCTTCTCATACATATCAATATTGCAGATTCTGTGCTGTCATTTGATCTCATGGATTCTGCGCAAACACCACATTTGAAACACATGAAGTTTGTATTCTCGTGAAGGGTACGTTGCTCACGGATCGTTACCATATTAGAGTCTGCTGGGGATACAGGCTTTGTATACCTCGATTCTAATAGATGTTCTGAGCTACATATTCTCTTTTGTTGAGGGGATAGGAGCTGCTTTGTCGATGCGCTTCTTTAGTTATGTATCTAGTCTGACGTTGTAGCATTGGAATCAAAGTATTTCATGAATTGTCTCCAGTTTCTTATGACTGAACTTCGTGTAAAAAGGGACTGGAGCTCCATGTTCTATGACTTAAATCTTCTTGAAATTGATTGTAAAAATAAAACCTAAATTTGAGAAGGAAGCTGGATAATCAGCAAACATCCTAACTATGGTGGTCATTTTCATCATCATTCATTCTACCTATAGTCAGGCTGTATAGGAGGATCGGGCATCATACATTGAGTGGAAGTAGCCGCCATCGATCGAGAAGTCAATGTGTGTCCTCGGATCAATGCGAAGAGGACACCAAAATAAATTGTGGTGAGTTTGCAGTCTTGCATCACTTTGATCTTAGCTCTAAATTTTCTGGAAATAGATCGTTATGTAGCTCCATCATACCGTTATGGAGAGACACGATGCATAATAGACTATCTGAGCAACCGATGAGTGGTAACTCCGTTAAACGGTGGCCTCTACAGATGAGGTCAAAGCAATTATTAGATCAATGGAGGCCAGATATAGTAGCTAATTCTGATATCTACACTTTTCTTGAAACTAATGGAGTAAAATATGTTAGCTACGATAGATTTTCTGGTGCAAAAACATGTTACCATTCGGAACATACACTATCAACATGTTTGTGAAGATTTTTGTAAAAGTACTGAATCAATTTTTTCCATTGCCTGTCTTGATGCACAGTATGACAATGATGGAATCTCAGTGATTGTTGTACTACGAGGACTTCAGTGTTAAATGGAACTCCTAGATGGCCTAACTGCCTGATCATTGATGTAGCCATACCAAATGACATGAATATTGTGAGTTGAAAAAATCGCCAAGTACACCGAACTGAAAGTGGAAATGGCAAGACTGTATGGAATGCGAAAAGGTAATGTAAAAGTGATACCAGTCGTGATAGGAGCGTTGGACTCAATCCCATTGAAACTTCAAAACTTCTTAAGGCAACTGGAAATTCCATGCAAGACTGATGCCTTGCAAAAGAAGCCTTATTGGGCACAGCGCACATCTTAAAGAAAGTATGTAGGAATAATAATAATAATAATAATGATAATCCTTTCTACAATAGGCACAAGGTCAGAAATGGCGGAGGAGGGAATGAGTCGATTACATTGACCTCAGTGTTTCACGGGTACTTAATTTATCGAGCCCGAAAGGATGAAAAGCAAAATCGACCTCGGCGGAATTTGAACTCGGTATGTAGCGACAGGCGACATACTGCTAAGAATTTTGCCCAAAGTGCAAACGATTCTGCCAGCTCACCGCCTGAATAATAATAATAATAATAATAATAATAATAATAATAATAATAATAATAACTATTATTATTGTTATTATTATTATTATTATTTCATTTATTTACCACAGGGGTGAAGGATGAGTGGGACAATACAGAGACAGGCATAATGTATAGGGTTTTAAATATAATAATGAAATGATAAAATTAAATAAATAAATAAATAAATAATCCTTTCTACTATAGGCACAATTTAGGAGAGGGGTAAGTCGAATTCATCGACCCCAGTACTCAGCTGGTACTTAATTTGTCGGCGCAGAAAGGATGAAAGGCAAAGTCGACATCGGCTGAATTTGAACTCAGAAGATAGCAATGGGCGAAATACAGCTAAACATTTCGGCCAGTGTACTAACGAAGCTAGCAGCTCGCTGCCTTAATACTACTAATAATAATAATAACAGATAGGCGCAACGCTAATACAAAATACACCATGGCAATATGGAAAGAATGATCCATTCGGAGCTATGCGGAAATCACGGCCTACAAAGAGCAAAGATGTGGTACGAAAAAACTCCAGAAGGAGTCACCGAAAATGAGAATTGCAAAATCCTGTGGGATACAATGATCCAGTGCGATCACCCGATCAGACATCGGAAACCGGACATTGTTGTGATGAATTAAAAAGAAAGAACATGTATGATAATCGACATTAGCCCTGATGGCAATAGAGCTAATGTGAAAGAAGCTATGACGATTTGAGGTGGGAAATACGAAGGTTGTTGTCAATGAAGAGGGTAAACGTGATACCAATAGTAATTGGTGCACTTCGAAGTATCAGTACTCGACTACCAACATGATTAAAAACAGATCGGTGCAAGTGTGTAGGTAGAACAGCGACAAAAATCAGCATTGCTTGGAACTGCAAGGATTCTTCGCAGGGTTCTTGAAGCATGACCAGTAAACAAGTGTCATCTTAGTCTGCTGGCTGTGGACAGCTAACACATTCAGAAAAATAAGCTGTGAGTTTTCATATAATAATAATAGCAGCAGCAGCAGCAGCAGTAGTAGTAATAGTAGTAGTAGTAATAGTAGTAGTCTCACTCTATAAAGTACTTGAGGCGTTCTAGTAATTCATGCAGGAAAGTTTTATTCATGCAAACATTAGAAGTGGTTGTTTAATGGTTTTTGTATTTTGAATGTGATTGCTCCATATGCAACTCCTGCACGGTTGATTTAGTTTTTCAATAGGTAGTGAGATAAAGAAAAATAAAAATAAAAATAAAAAAATGATAGATTATATATTGATTAATTATATATTATATAAACAATAAATTATATATAAGGAGGTCGGCTGTTGTTGATAAGAAATTGCAACATGTTTTCTCCTCCGTGTTACAACACATTTATTTCGTCTTCTGATGCGGTATAAGCGACTAATTCAGAACACTTGTAGAGCTAATCCTTCAACCAACTGGTTTAATGCTATGTTATTGCCCTTGAGTAGCTGCAGTGGAATCTATTGCAAAATGTTAGCCCACGTCTTTAGTCTATGAATCTTTTCTTCAGCTCCTCTACAAATATCATAGGCACTGTAAAAATAAATAAATTAATTAATTAATTGAATGTAATTAGAAAATTAAAAACGTCTAATTTCGTCAGTCATTTCTGAATTCGTCTCGCTTTCAAGAAGAAATAAGATCCTCACTCCAGCTGACCGAATTATTACCTACCCTAAGGAAGGAGATTATGTTTCCATTGGCGTTGGTTTGTCTGCCTGTCTGACTGTGTGCAAAATAACTGAAAAAATTTGTGAACGGTATTTGATGATACTTGCAGGAAAATTTGGTAATGACACAAGGAATAGATGAAGTTTTGGTAGTGATCTAGGAATTTTTATGGATTCTTGAAGGAATTTTCATTTGTTATATTTACTTTACATGAAGTATTACAATGTTACGTTCTTTAATTATCTCCCTTGAAAACACGTTCATCGTTTCAACTTAACAACCTATGGTGGCGTTGCTGTTTCCAAAGTTTATTCTCGTTTCTCTATTAGTAATTTTACTCGCATATCTATCTTAAAATGAGCTGCTTGGCAGAGGTCTGCGGAGGATGACCTGTCAAGCCTTGACTATTGGGATTGATTCAAAAATCTCAGGCTTTGCTCCCTCCACCGCCACTGTGAAACTAGCTTGCTGTTGTCATTGATGTATTATAACTGCTTCAGATGATTTCTGTTTTTAAAGGGCTTTTTTTTAAAAATGTTATGGCTGTGTTATTTTTTTAACCCCGCCACGGAGGATATGTTTTTGCCGGCGTTGGTTTGGGAAATTGGGCGATTGTCAGCATGCGTGTATATGGGTGGAAATGAGCTGCTTGGCAGAGGTCTGTGCTCTCCGAGTGCTTTTCTAGTTGCAATTTCTTTTCTTTAGCTTCATGACATCTCTGATTGCGAGACTGTAATGGCCACAGACGTTGAAGCAGTGACCTATTTATCTATTTATTTATTCAGTTAGTTATACTTGTGGTAGTATGAACTCAGAAACATATGGTCAAATGTGATCTTCCCATTTTCAAGACAGTGGGCTATGACTTGGGAACGCTTTGTTGGTATTTCCTACAAATCAACCTACTGCGTAGTGAATCTCTCTCTCTCTCTCTCTCTCTCTCTCTCTCTCTCTCTCTCTCTCTCTCTTTCTTTCTCTCTCTCTCTCACTATCTCTCTCTCTCTTTCTTTCTCTCTCTCTCTCTCACTATCTCTCTCTCTCTTTCTCTCTCTCCCTCTGATTAGTCATCTCACAAGTTTAAAAATAAATTAAAATTATTGCTCTTTGTCATTAATTTTCCCTCATTAAAGTATGAGGCGTAAGCAGAATCTGTAGAGCGTAGATCGAAATGCTATGCCGTATTTCTTCTGATTCGTTACCTTCCACTTTCGAATCCCAAGGTCAAATCTGCCTTTTACCATTTTGAGGACAATAAAATAAAGAACCAGTGAAATAGTGAAACGGATGATATTGACTAATCTTCCTCTCAAAATTGTCCGTTCTGTGCATCAATTAGAAGCCACTATTCAAGTTCCAGTCTTTTACACTCTGAGTTCCAACCTACTGTGGTTAACATTGCCTTCATCTCACCAGCGTGAATCAAATAAATTACTTGTCAAGTTCAGAGGTCGACAGTATCTACTAAACCCCCTCCCCTCAATTTTGCTAGACTAGCGTCTTAGTCATAAACCGTTATTTTTCTTCCTCATCAGACGGGTGGATAGGCAGAATAGTTATAGCGCTGGACAAAATGTTTTGCGGTATCTATTCTGGCTCTTTAGCATCTAGTTCAAATCCCGCTGAGATTAACTTTACTTTCTATCATTTCGGGTTCGATAAAATAGAGTATCAGTTAAGTAAGAATCACATCAATTTAATTGGCTCCTTTTCCAGTAATTTCAGATCTTACATCTATATTAGAATCTATTACACTGAGTAACGCGATTTTTGTCCTTGGATTAGCAACTGTTATTTCCTATTTGCTTACCTTTAGAAAGCATGAAAAATGGCTAATATTTCCTTCAAACATTGCTTTTGTTACATTTATTCGAACCCCCAAGATCCCTCTCAACACATGGCTATGATGCTCCCCCACTACTCCTGCTCATGATCAGAGATGCACATATTGTCAGTCACTAAAGGACATGCTCAAGTGGTTAATGTTAAACAACTGACAAGCAAATCTGTGATATAGAGTAGAATATTTGCTAGAACGATATTTTTGCTTCAGCAACTCAGCGCTTAATCTGTCTGAAATGTAATGCAAAGTAGATCGATTATAAAACATTGATGTCCAGGTCACAAGAGCAAAGTTTAAAGGGAACGGTAGTCATTTCCTTTGATTTCTAGTTAGAAACAAATAGGAAATAATGCTTTACTGACCAGAAAGATGAAAAAAATTGTCACACAGTTTTATTTCTCCAACATAAAGGCGTAGGGAAGGCGCGTGGTCTGGTGATTAGGGCGTTGCGTACACACATTATCACAACATAGTGGTTTCGATTCCCGGACGTGTCGGTGCATTGTGGTATTGATCCTGACATTTCATTTTACCTTGCTCCAGTCTACTCAGCTATAAATAAATAAGCGTTCAGGGAGTATGTTTCTGGACTCGGTCATTTACGTACCATAGACACCGGAAGCCGGTTCTTTGAATCATAGGGCTTTAGACAAAAGACACGTTTTAAAGTGCTGGATTGGCAGACTCGTCAAGACTCTCGGACACTATTCCCTGCATTATTTGATCCGACTCATTACATTCTGAGTTCAAATCCTATTGAAATAAAGTTATAATCAAGTAATACCCCTCAGTTAAATTTCAGGTTTATTTATTTTTTATCGCCTCCGTCAGTACATAAACATTGTGCTTCCTGTGGCTATAATGGTCTTCGACACGTTTCTAGCAGTCTAGGTTCTACCCTGCCCTCTCAGTCACTATTAGTGACAATTAAATCTTTCCTTTTTGGGTTTTTTTATTGCGTCTAACCACCTTCGGTATATGTATGTATGTATGTATGTATGTATGTATGTACATATATATATATATATATATATATATATATATATATATATATATATATATATATGTATGTATACAAACAATGCCACTGCTTCAGTCTTTTAAATTTTTGTTCCTCTCTCATTTCACCTCTGCCTCTCTCTCTCTCTCTCTCTCTCTCTCTCTCTCTCTCTCTGTCTATCTCTCTTTCTCTTTCTCTCCCTATCTTCCAACCAAATCATCTTCCTCTTTCTTTCGCTCAAAACATTCTCACCACAACTGCCACTACTACTTCAAGCAGCCATCTTGTCCTTCCCCCTACCTTACATAACCACCAAAGTCAACACCACCACCACCATTCCCTTTACCATGCTAGCTTTAGTGTCTGTGACCATCCAAGGAGAAAACAATTTAGGTCATATCTCGAACGAACTGAACTCAGTAATTTAGTGAGTGCGCAAGCTAATTGACAGAAAATACGAACAACTGCTCACACAGCCTCAGTGAAATGCAACATTATGCAAAACTGTCATTATTATTTAGTTGCAACTAACTGTATGGCACCGTCAGCTAACTAAATATTGAAGATTCCAAACATTCACAGACAATGTTTTCCGGAAAATCAGTTCTTTTCTGCAATAAAACATCACTTCTTCGGCAGTTTGCTTCTGCATTTAGTTATTGAGTAGATTAAATAGAAGCAACTATGGCACTGATGTATAAACACATATACAGTTAGGTAAGCTCATAGATATGTGTGTATGTGTTACTATCTATCTATCTATCTATCTATCTATCTATCTGTCTATCTATCTATCTATCTATCTTATATATATATATATATATATATATATATATATATATATATATATATATATATATATATATATATATATATATATATATATATATATACCATATGACGTACTCGGTAAATCCCGGGAAAGCGGGGCTTATCTCTTGGTTCCGATCTCATAATTGTTTCGCTAATCCAATAACAACAATAAAAAGTATGTAGCCCTTAAAACTGTTTTTGTGCATTTACAGAGAATACCGAACTGCCTTACACACGGTCGTGTTTTTAGTAATTCCCAATAAGTTATGAATACCCAAATTGTGAAGTCAGTTATCTAATAACATGAAATTAGTTACCCGATAGTAAGAATTCAAATAAAGTAGCCCCGAAAAGGGATTTAATGCATTCCCAGAGTATATAGAACTTAAGAGGAAATACCAGTAAGGTATGTATACTAAAATCGTTAAGTATGTTCCGTAATAACAGGCTAATCAGATATGAGATAATAATAATTCAAAGTAAATAAAAAAGACACAAATACACACACACACACATACACGCATATATACGACGGGCTTCTCTGAGTTTCCGTCTACCAAATCCACTCACAAGCCTTTGGTCGACCCGAGGCTAGAGTAAAAGGAATATACCCAAGCTGCCACGCAATGGGACTGAACCCAGAACCATGTGGTTGGGAAGCAAGCTTCTTACTACTCAGCCACGCCTATGTATGTATGTATATATGTATGTATGTATCTATGTATGCATATATGCACGCATGTATGTATGTATGTATGTATGTATGTATATCATGTTATGCTATGCGATGCATGGCACCAGAATTTTCGACTTCAGTCAAATATAACCGGCTACTCGAAATTCTTGTTAGAATAACCGCGTAAGTGTAGTCTGGCCCAGCAAATTTTGTATTGACATCAAATCGTATAAGTTGTAATAATGAATTGAAACCGAAAATTGCTATTTTGAAATGATTTAATATGAACGTTTCGGGTCTTTATAATATATAGTAAGAAATACATGCATTATACAACACTTTCCAACTGAGTAACAAAGGAAGCACACATGAAACGTATGTATTAAATGACTTCAAAATAGCATTATTTTTCTCGTTGTTTACGTTTTTCATGTTATTTGCACCGTTGGTGACGTTCTGTACCCATATATGCATGTATATATATATATATATATATATATATATATATATATGTATGTGTGTGTGTGTGTGTGTGTGTGTGTGTGTGTGTGTGTGTGTGTGTGTGTGTGTGTGTGTTGTGTGTATTTATACATTTATACCAAAATTGGTAAAAATATTGTATCTGTTATCAAACGTAGCAAAATACTCACAAGTAAGTTTTTGTATGTATATCGATTTAAATAAGATCTACAATCTGATCCATTGTAATGACTTTATTATGACCTATGATCATTTCGATGCAATATTCAGATCGATTCATGCATATTATCAAATATGGGATATTGTATCTCTTCAGGGTCGTATTAAAACAAAGCAGAGAGTAAATATATATATATATGTATGTATGTATGTGTATATATATATACACATATATATATATGTATGTATGCATATATATATATATATAAATATATATATATATATATATATATATATATATATATATATATATAAATATATATATATATATATATATGTATATATATATATAAATATATATATATATTTTACTTTATTTTATTTTATTTTATATTGTATATTGTATATCATATTATATATTGTATATTCCATATTCTATACCCCACATTAGTTCTGCAGGAATATAAATAAAACATAAAAAACAGACAGTGTTGGAACTCTTTTAAGCAAAATAATATATTCCTCTATACACAATCATACAAAAAACCCCCACCTTTTTTGTATTTATTTTTACTCGCATATATATATATATATATATATATATATATATATATATATATATGCATACATACCGCATTGATCAATAATGATTTATTATTTGTGGATTAAGGCGACTATTGCTTTCATGTTAAGGAAGTCCTTCACGCACTCGCGCGTGCACTTATACACATTCTTATCTACATATATATACATGCATGTATATTTATGTGTGTGTGTGTGTGTGTGTGTATTCCCACAGACTAAAACGAGGCAGACTAAAAGGAGAATGAAAGGAGTAGGTAAACAGCATTAAATACAAACCATGCAGTGAGAGAACATCACGTGTCTCCATTGACACGAATCGTCAGAAAGTGGACGAAATTCTAAGCGTAGACTTACCATTCACAATCCGTCAGTTTGCTTCCCAACTTGAATTAGACAGTGTGGTCACAATCCATTGAGGAGCGGTAAACTATTTTAGTTATGGGAAAGCGTGTCTCCATAGTGTGTGACTCTGCAGTTGGCGCTCGATTTGATGAAAAGAAGAGTGGAAGTCTTTAAGCCAATGAAAACACGTTTCTTCTTCCAATCCTGTTGGCGTCTCTTTACGTTAACAATTTAAGAATACGCATGTGCCTATGTACATGCATACATCCGTACACACACATAAAAGGAAAAGAGTAAAGACTCCTGTCGGTCATAGGATTGCATCTAAGAAGTTACTCTCTGAGGCACAAGTCCGGGCAAGGTTGTTTATGGAAGACCAGCAGTTGCCCATACACACCAGCTTCCTCTACAAAAAAAAAAAAATTCTCTTTGATTCATATGAAAGATGAAGAAAATTCCTGTTTTTATTATGTTGGTTTTATCTTGATGAGTTCGGGTAAACGAATGAAAGCGCTAGTAAAGAATTATCCAAAATTCTGTCTCCTTTTTCTTAATACACAATATCTGTACACCACTTCAAGCATTCTATACATACATACATACATACATACATACATACATACATACATACATACATACACACACACACATACATGTATATGTAAAACAAATGATAGTAAAACAAATGATAGGAAAACTAAAAGAATATATGTATCGGAATGAGTGTAAAATAAGCGACGTTTTGAAACATGAAATTCATCACAATATATTTCAACAATGTGGAGATTTTATTCATCAAAGTAAGTACCATTACAATCAACACTTTTTTGCCAACGAGTTACAAGTTTATTTATTGCGGTAACATAAAAATCTGGAGTTCTGGAGCTGATGAGCTCTTTGAACGCACTTTCAGCATCGGTTTGATTTTTGAACTCCTTCTCTCGCAGGAAACCACAAAGGTGCTTGAAAAAGTGGTATTCGGCAGGAGAAAGTTCTGGAGAAAAAGATGGGTGGGGAAGAACTTCCTAGCCAAATCCCCTGAACTTCTGGAGCATCAACGTAAAACGTGTGTCGAGCATTGTCATGAAGAATGATTGGCCGTCTTTATTTACCAGTCTGGGACGGAGGAGTAGCAGGTTTGCATGGCAATATGTTTTTGCAGTAATGGTTTTTCCGGGTTTTAAGAAGTTATAGTGGATGAATCCAGCAGTACACCGCCAAACAGTCCTTTTGAAGAGCTCGGGTTTAGGGAAGATTTTTGGTGCTTCATTTTGGTTCAGTCACTGCCAAGAACACATTTTTTATTATTGTACAGAATCCACTTTTCATCGCAAGTTACAATAGGGTCGAGAAACGGATCGGTCTGGTTACGGAGAAGAAGCGACGAACAAATTTCATATCTGCGCATTTTCTGATTTTCATTGAAATCGTGTGGCACCCATTTGTCGAGCATTTTTAATTCTCTGATCGCACGCAAATGGTTTCAGGCAGTTTTCTGATTAAATTGAAGTTCTTTTGCCAGTTCTCGAGTGGTTTTATGTGGATCCTTTTCAATGACGGTCTTTGATTGACCGTCATCGATGACGGATGAGCGTCCACTACGCTCAAGATCTTCAAGGCTCAGCTCTCCACTGTGAAATTGTTTAAACGATTTTAGAGCTGACCACTCACTGGTCTTTTCCCAACCAAACGTTTCGTTAATATCGCGAGCAGTTTCAGCTGCTTTACGTCCTTTTTTGAAGTTGAATAGGAAAATTGCTCGAATATCACTCTTTGACAGTTCCATTACAGATTGTAACAACGATGAAAAAAATATCAATGTTAATTTATTGATGCATTTGGGCAAGTCTGTGTATGTATTATCAGACAATTGCAAAAACATGTTTAAAAAAAAAAAAAATTCAAAACTCCGCAAGAATTCGGTACAGATTCTTCATGGTTCAAAACGTTTCTTACGTTTTACTCAACCTGATATATATAGATACTTACATATTTTCGTTACAACCGTATGCGTATATATAAATGCTAGCATGAACTACATGCAAAATACGTATATACGTATACATACATACACATACACACACACGTGCACACACACATATGTACACAAGTACGCACGTACACACACACGTACACATACATGTACACACACACACATAGAAACATGCATAAACGCACACACACACACACACGTACGCACACACACACACACGTACGCACACACGCACACACACACACACGCACACACACACACACACACACACACACACACAGAAACACGCACAAACACACACGCGAATTTTCAGTCATGCCATGTTACATTTCGGCAACACAGACCAGTGCAGCCGAAACGAAACAGTCTAGACATGTTTGTCAATAAACATGTTACACGTGATTGCGTACGTCATAAATAATCCAGACGGCTTCTAAAATCCTTGAGTCACATGATGCGCTTGGAATATACTAGAAATACTTGGCATAAATTGAAAAATAAAGCTGTAAGGGTCATATTTGAAGCAGAGAAAAGGATGACACAGGATTACAAGATGGCGCTTTCATTACGCTCTTATTTTCGTTACAACCGTTGTTCTGTATGTATGAATGCTTGCATGAGCTACATGCTTAACACGTATATACATACATAAATACACACTCACACACACATATATTTATATACATATACACAGTCACACACTCACACACGCACACGCACATATACACAGAGAGAGCGGTGGGGGGAGAGCTGTATAATATGAATATGCATGGCAAGTTGGACATTAAGTTTGATGAAGGCGAATATTTAAAAGGAAGCTTTGTATTAAAGGCGGAGTCGACAGAAGTAAAACTTAGAAAGGCAGCAGCAGAAGCAGCAGTAGCAGCCGGGGCACTGGCAGCAGTAGCAGCAGTGACAGCAGAAGCAGCAGCGCCGACATTGATGCTGCTGCTGCGGCTGATGATGATGATGATGATGATGATGATGATGATGATGATGACGATGATGATAATGATGATGATGATGAGGAGGAGGGGGAAATGATGATGATGGTGAAAATGATGACGACGATGATGTTCGCAATAGTGACGGTTGTGGTTATGTGTTTTTTTTCTCTTTTCTTTCTTCGCCGACCGTTGTGATGTTGGTGTTCGCGACGTCGACGGTGGGGGGGGGACAACAACGTCATCGTTGTCGTCGTCATCGCCGTCGTCGTCGGCGGCGGCGGCGGCGACGGCAGGAGCGCCGTCGGTGGCGGTGGTTCTGGTTGTGGTAGTTGGTGGCTGGTGAGAAGGAAGACGAAGCCGCCAAGTACGGAAGCGATAAAGTTTGTGAAAGGCAAAGTTATTGCGCAGCAATTATTTACAAGTGCAATAAATCATAGTTGTCATCCAGATGGAGAGATAATAGCTAGAGAACAGCCATATATGTCGCAGTGTTGCCACTAACTCTTTATAGCTTCTTTGTGTGTTTCATTCAACTCAACTCCGCTATTTACTCACTCTCCATTGCTGAAATATGGACAGCGGCTAACTACGGTGCGCTATATATATATATATATATATATATATATATATATATATATATACATATATATATGTGTGTATGTAGTTATATGTGTGACTGTGACAGTCATTGTTTGTGAATAAATATTGTAGAGGGCAAATGGATTGATATTATGTATATGTGCGTATAAATAGATACGCACACACACACACATACACACAATTCCATCCACACACACACCTACACACAAACACATGTATATATATAAATACATATACACACAAACACACACACACGCACATATATATTCATGAATACATACATGATTGATTATATATGTATACATATTCATCGATACGGATATGATTTTTTTCCCGTATATGGCTATCTTTATATTTGTGTATACGCGTGTGTGAGTGAGGTGTGTGTGATCATGCGTGCTATGTATACACACACAAAAGCGAACACACACTAATACATACATAATACATATATACATACTCACACACACACATATATATATATATATATATGTATATATAGAAGCATATATATATATATGTATGCATATATATATATATATATATATATATATATATATATATATATATATATATATATATGTATATATATATATATATATATATATATATATATATATATATATATATATATATATATATATGTATATATACACATACACCTACTCAAACCACCCACCCACACCAACACATATATATGCATGCATGTGTCTATGTAGTAGTAGTAGTAGTAGTAGTAGTAGCTGTTGTTATTGTTATTGTTGTAGTTGTTGTTGCACTAGCAGTGGTGGTAGTGGTTATGTAGTAACAAGCTGAAGAAGCAATACTCGATGCCGTAAAGTCAAGCATTTATTTGATTCGAAGTGATGAAACTAATAGAGACGGTTCCCAGCAGTTTCCTTACGCGAGAAATCCACGTAACTTGTCAGACCGCCATAATGATCTGACGTAGAACGTAGATTTTTCGTATTTCAGTGGCTTAAAGTAAGTAATACATAAACACACACACACACACACACACACACACACACACACACACACACACACACACACACACACACACACACACACACACACACACACACACACACACACACACACACACACATATAGCCATGCACTCATATATGTGAATGTGTGCGTATAATAGAGATATCTGTGGCTGTGTAGCAAAAGATTTGCTTCTCAAGCACATGGTTCCGGTTTCAAACTTCTGCTATAACCTCGGGCTGACCAATGTCTTGTGAGTGGACTTGCTAGATGGAAACTGAACGAAGCTCGTCGTATTTATATAAAGGCGCAGGAGAGGCTGTGTGGTAAGAGGCTTGCTTCCCAACCACATGGTTTTGGGTTCAGTCCCACTACGTGGCACCTTGGGCAAGTGTCTTCTACTACAGCCTCGGCCCGACCAAAGGCTTATGAGTGGATTTGGTAGACGGAAACTGAAAGAACTCGTCGTGTATGTGTGTGTGTGTATATATATATATATATATATATAAGCAACAAGGATATCCAAAGTTAATGCAGGACGATCGTTTCATGCGACTCCATTTATTTAAGCAATGTGAACATTACATCAAATGTAAAATGCAGAGCAATCTTCAGCTGCACAAAAATATAGAAATTTACTGAAATTACATTTCAACAGAAGGACATATTTTTATAATTAAATCTAAACTCTCCAAGTAGAAAGGAGGAATACAAAAGAACATTTTGACTTACGCAGACCATACAGGCTGCATTTTACATTTGATGTAATGTTCACATTGCTTAAATAAATGGAGTCGCATGAAAGGATCGTACTGCATTAACTTTGGATATCCTTGTTGATTATTTTGATTTTAATCACCTTATTTTTAAATTGTATGGATAATACCATACTTAATTCTGGTGCCTAAACTTAAGTACCATATTCACCTTGAATCTAAATTTATATGTATATATATATATATATATATATATATATATATATATATATATATATATATATATATATATATATATATATATATATATATACATATATATGTGTGTGTGTGTGTGTGTGTGTGTGTGTGTATGTATGTATGCATTGTTTGTTTATCTTTGTCCCCCCACCATCACTTCACAACAGATGCCGGTGTGTTTATGTCCCCGTAACTTAGTGGTCCGGCAAAAGAAACCAATAGAATAAGTACTAGGCTTACAAAGAATATGTCCTGGAGTCGATTTGTTCGACTAAAGGCGGTGCTCCATCATGGACACGGTCAAATGATTGAAACAAGTAAAATAATAAAAGACAGGAAGAGACTATTCTAGAATACGTTCTGTCTTATCTTCGAAACGTCAGGTTAGAATAGAGACAGCTGATGAAGGAATATTCCAAGTGGCTTTCCGTTTTCCTATGTGTTCGTTCCGTTGTCTGTAGTTCATTGTTCTAACGTCCTATACCCTGATATGCATATATATACACATGTAGATGTAAGTATGTACATATATGTGTGTATACATGCATATATATTCTTTGTATTATTACATTATTGAACGCACACGTCCTTTTTTGCAAGTAAGTCTACTTTATTATCCTGACGTGACTCTATCTATCTATCTATCTATCTATCTATCTATCTATCTATCTATCTATCTATCTATCTTTCTATCTATTTATCTATCTGTCTTCCTCTATCTTTCTATCTATCCCTCTATCCACCTATCTATCTTTCTTCTTACCCATCTACCCCTCTCGCTCTGCTTCCTTCTGTTATCTTGGCTTCTACTTCAATGCTATACACTTTTGTCCCTTCCTCCTTGTTCCACTTCCCCACCCTACCATCCTCTCTCTTTCTCTATCTTTCTACTTATCCCTCTATTTACCTACCTATCTATCTTTCTTCTTACCCCTCTCCCCCTCTCCCCCTCTCGCTCTCCTCCCCTTCTCGCTCTCCTCCCCCTCTCGCCCCTCCTCCCCCTCTCGCCCTCCCCCTTCTGCTCCCTTCTGTTGTCCTGGCCTCTACTTCACTGCTATACCCTTCTGTCCCTTCCTCCTTGTTCCACTTCCTCCCTCCACCATCCTCTCTGCTCTCGTGTGACCTGTGGTCAACTTTCTTTTCACTCCAGCCGCTGTGAAGGCAAGACGAACTACTAGCGTTCTACCTCAGATTCGCGTTTGGCCGTACGGCTTCTGAATGTTGTTTTCACTGTCCAATTTTTCCTGTCTTGGTTTGTGTTTGCCACCTTGGAATCCTCTGTGTAGTGGGTTGATCCACTACTCAGGAAGAGACTATTCTAGAGTACGTTCTGTCTTATCTTCGAAACGTCAGGTTAGAATAGAGACAGCTGTTGAAGGAATATTCCAAGCGGCTTTCCGTTTTCCTATGTGTTCGTTCCGTTGTCTGTAGATGTAAGTATGTACATATATGTGTGTATACATGTATATATATATTCTTTGTATTATATATATATATATATATATGGTGGGGGGTGCGTGCGCCTGTATGTCTCTGTTTGTCCCCCACTGTTCTACTAAAACCCTTCAAGGAGGTGCCACATGCATGGCTGCAATCAAATGACTAAGGCTCACAAGGCATTGGTCTGTCCAGAGCTATAGTAGAAGACATTATCCCATTGGGCCAAGTGTCTCACAGCAGGACGGAATCCGAAACCACGTTGTTGTAAAGCAATTTTGTTAGCTACACAGCCGTGTCTGAGCCTGTTAAAAATCAAGGCAATAAATATTTGGAAGATATATATTTATTCATTTATACAGAGTGGCCCAAAAGTCATTCAGGGACTGTAAATTTTGATAATTCTTTTATTTTTTGACATTTTTCTTGTCTTTTCAGGAATTGTATGGAGTAGATCCTGGAAATTAATTATGGAGAAATATGGCACAGCACAATGCACCCAAGTGGTGAAATTGTTCTGTCAAAATCAGGGATTAATTATTCAAATCGTTTGTATTTTCAAGTGAGAGACGCCCCAAGTGAAAACAATCAGGAACTTAGTTCGTCGTTATGAAAATCAAGGTGCAATAAGCAATCTCCCTCAATCTGGGAGACCTAGCACTGTTAGAACCGATGAGGCAAGGGAACAAATGCGATAAAGTATTGAACAGAACCCGAGCACGTCAACTCGAATGTGGTCCAGACAGCATGGGATTTCACAAACTTCGCTGCAAAGAGTTCTCAGCCGCCTTAATATATTTTCTTACAAAGTACAGTTGGTTCAACAGTTGAAGCTCAAGGATAATAAACACAGGCTCCAATAAGCAGCCAGAATTCAAGAATTGGCACGAAATGACCCAAGTTTTACGCAAAAATTGATCATGTCTGATGGAGCTCACTATCATTTGAATGCATTCGTCAGTAGACAAAATTACCGGTTTTGGAGCTCTGAAAATCCGAGAGCACTGTAGAGCTGAAAATGGACGCTATTTAAAACATGTCATTTTTCATACGTAATGCAGAGTTATGATTAGAAAGAACTATTGCATTTTAATTACCATTATCTCCTCTGTATTGAATTAAAATTTCATGCACCTATTTGTAAAAATAAGGGCGTAATTAAAAATTAAAACCCCTCAGTAACTTCTGGGCCACCCTGTAGAAGAGCTGTATTGCTAATGGAAATTCTTTAATTGCCATCTTGAGATTATGCTACTCCCTAAAATTGCTGAATCCTTCCCCAGAGAGAAAAAAAAGTGCCGTAGTTAAAAATACGATAGTCTTCGCTATCCAGTACTTGTCTGTTTAGTTTGTAAGTACTAGGACTGAACTTTCTTCCCTCAATATATCAAACATATCATTCACTGCGCATACTGTTATCGTGTCTCTGGTAAATTATTAATTTTATTTGGTTTTGTTATGTTTTATTTATTTATTCATTTTTTTGAGCGATGATCGGTTATAAAACTTGGTCAAGTTTCGAAGATAAATCTTCATGGCTAGATCAATTCTCATAATAAACCACGTTCATTGCCTTCTCATTCTGTTTTGTCTGTTGAAACTACAAAAGCGTCTGCCTCTCTGGCTGCCGAAGGAACGTGGCTTAGTGGTTAAAGTATTTTACTCGCTATCGCCAGAGCATGGTTTCGATTTGCGCAGCGGCACGTTTCTTCCTTTCTTGGACAAAACTATTTATTTTACGTCGATCCAAACCTGCTCAGCTGCAAATGAGTAATCTTGCGACGGATTGGTGTTTCGTCCTAAGGGAAATGTTGTGGCCTTGGTCACTGTGAACCCTAAGATTCGAAAGAATACTTACTGCTTCTCCAGATTACCACGTTGTTGATCATCTCCACCAAGACCTACCTGAGACTCTCATGTCTCTCAGTTTCCATCACCCAAACTATATCTCACTAAACCCAGCGCTCTTCCAAATGTTTTCTCTTCTGGTACGTTGAACTTCTGGTAGATCTCATCATGCAGATATTGAAACTAAACAAACATTAATCGTATCAATTTCACCAGTATCAGAAAGACTAACAAAAATTCAAGGATATTTCCCCTTCCATCTGACCATGACCTGATGCTACTATTTATAGTCATTTCCTTTTCTTCAGGCGAAACCACGATAGTAGAAGTCGAATTCGCTGTTGTTGTTACCGTTGTTGTTACCATCATCATCATCATCATCATCCTCCTCCTTCTCCTCCTCCCCCTCATCATCATCGTCATCATCATCGTCATCATTATCGTCATCATCATCATCTTCATCATCATCATCATCATCATCATCATCATCATCTTCATCATCATCATCATCATCATCATCATCATCGTCATCATCTTCATCATCATCATCTTCATCATCATCATCATCATCATCATCATCATCATCATCATCATCTTCTTCTTCTTCATCATCATCATCATCATCATACCCATCGTCATCATCTTCATCAACATCATCATCTTCATCATCATCATCATCATCATCATCATCATCATCATCTTCATCATCATCCTCATTGTCATCATCTTCATCATCATCATCATCTTCATCATCATCATCATCATCATCATCATCATCATCATCATCATCCTCATTATCATCATCTTCATCATCATCATCAACACCATCAACATCACCATCATCATCATCAACACCATCATCATCATCATCATCATCATCACCATCATCATCACCACCATCATCAATTCCAACCCTGGACATTACTAGAACTCATATGGCCGGTTACCCGAGTTCCATGAGGCATTAGCGACCGACATCACAACAATCACTATGAACGGGATGCGAGTCCGTCGTTTAGTCAATCCATACACAGATGGGGAGACTAGAGCGACGGAAAATAAAGTGTTTTGCTCAAGAACATAACGTAGCGCCCGGTCCGGGAATCGAAACTACGATGCTGTGATCTTGAGCACAGCACCCCAACCACTAAGCCATGCGACTTCACTCAGTGTTGATGGAGCGTCAGTATGTGTTTTGCCTTTTCTTTTTTTTTTTGCGTTTCGAGTTCAAACCGCGCCATCAGTCGAGGACGGAGTGTAGGCTGCGAAAGTCCTCAGGAGATGCTTTGCAAGCATTTCTTCCGATGTTTCGTAATCTTAGGCCAAAATCCCGCTATGGCCCATTGGCCACCGTGGAAGGGATCGAATCTCAGTTGCGTGGAAACCCGTGCGCAAACATGTAGAGCATTAAAGTGACCCGTGGTATTAAATGTGCTGACAACTGATGACGACGACGACGATGACGATAATGATGATGATGATGATGATAACAACGACGATGACGACGACGACGATGACGACGACGTCGATGATGATGATGATGATGATGATGATGATGATGATTAATGATGATGATGAGGAGGAGGACAAGGATGTTGAAGATGAGCATGAAATGTCTCCTTTCCTTCCACTAGATTTCGAACACCGACAAAACCTAGACCTATAAGCGCCACTCTGCCCCTTACTAAACAGTAAAAAAATGATAAATGATTATCAAAAAACAATAAAAAACTACACCCCGGCAAGTATTTTTTTTTATTATTATACAACGACTGCATAAGATTTGAACTCACATCACAGAGATAATAGCGTTGTATTTCGACCACCATGCCTACACTTGATAGCTTACATTCGGCACTAGTTTGGTGTAAAATGTTCCTTCTTCTTTCATGTGTCAATGTTTAATTAGAAATTTCTTAGTGAATACTGGTAAGAAGATATAACTGGGTTAATTATTTCTGACTGGCGTTCTCTCGACTGAATCAAGCATACGATAGGATATGACATGATAGACACACACACACACACATGCACACACACTCGCACGCACACACACACACACACTCGCACGCACGCACACACATACACACACACATACACACACACGCACAGACACACACGCATACCCGCACATATGTATATGTATACATATGTCTCTGTGTATATGCATATATATCTACGTATACATGTGTATATATAAATATGTAAGTATTCGTATATATATATATATATATATATATATATATATATATATATATATATATATATATATATATATATATATAGGTATATGTATATATAAGTATATATGTCTGTATACATATTTATATCTCTGTGTGTGAGAGAATGTCTGTCAATGTACTTGAGTGTGTGCATGTGTGCTTGCATGTATGCGCGTGTGCTTGTGTGTTTGCTTGTGTGTGTGTGTGTGTGTGTGTGTGTGTGTGTGTGTGTGTGTGTGTGTGTGTATGTGTGTGTGTGTGTGTGTGCACTTCTAAAGTACAGGTGCAGGGTGGTTGATTGGCCGAATTGTTAGGGCGTCATAAAGGATGCCTTGCCGTATATGTTCCAACTTTTATTAGTCTGACGGCAACGCCTGCCATAGTACTGGTGCCAGGCTGTATCGGCCGTTTGCCATTCTTAGGAAAACTTTATTTGGCGTGGAGAATGGGGGATTTGTATGCATGGGTAATTTTTGCTCTCCTTTAAAATGACTTTGCACGACGTTCTGGCATGTAGAAAAACTTTCTGGTTCCAGGTCCATGGTGCCTCGAGACTTGGAAAAATATACACACGAACACGAGCACACAGTCATACACATCTACAGGCACAAAACACACACACAATTATATACACTTGTGTATATATGTATGTGTGTAAATATATATATATATATATATTAATAAAGAATAAAAAGTTTTGAATGGTACAACAGTGCACTATAATACAAATATTAACATTCAGCGGAAGTAAAAGAGTGACTCAATGTCCAGGAGTTTCGTGTAAGTATATATATCGTCAATTCAAATAGACAAATAATTCAAATCTATATTGTTTTCTACTGGGGAAGGGAGCTTCTCGATTTGATCGACTCCAGTACGCAACTGGTACTTAATTTATCGACCTTGAAAGGACAACAGGTAAAGTCGACCTAGGCGGAATTTGAACTCAGAAAGTAAAGACAGAAATACCGCTAAACATTTCGCCGGCGTGCTAACGTTTCTTATTTCTTTACTGCCAACGAGGGGCTACACACAGAGGGGACAAACAAGGACAGACAAACGGATTAAATCGATTATATCGACTCCAGTGCGTAACTGGTACTTATTTCATCGACCCCGAAAGGATGAAAGGCGAAGTTGACCCCAGCAGAATTGGAACTTAGAACGTAAAGACAGGTGAAATACCGCTAAGCATTTCGGCTGGCGTGATAACGTTTCTGCCAGCTCGCCGCCTCATAAATCGAATCTATATTAATAATAAAATTGGTTTGGTAAGACTGAGGAACCAGTCTGTTATAGACACCACACCCTTCTCCTCCTCCTCCTCCACCTCCTCCTCCTTCAACTAACCCTACATAGATTTTAGCATTCCAATGAATCTCTATATCTATAAAACAGAGGATGTTTGTGTGTGTGTGTACGTGAATGTGGTTTATGCACGTCCACAAATTAGCACGCATGTCGCTCCAATTTTAGAAGATTCGGAATGACCCTATGTGCATTTTAGTGAACTTTCTCTCTCAGAGGAACATGGGTATACCTGTAAAAATCGATAAACTTTTGCCAATTTTGAAGTTTGTTGACATGGCGAAGTCAAATCTGTGCGTACGCGCGTGAAGGCGAGAGAGAGAGAGAGAGAGAGAGAGAGAGAGAAATTGTATATTTGTGAGACGGAGGGTGAAGGAGGCATCCATTTCTTTGCCAGCGTCTGTTTACCAGCAAGCAAACAGAAAAAATACCCCCCCCTCTCTCTCTCTCTCTCTCTCTCTCTCTCTCTCTCTCTCTCTCTCTTTATCTATCTATCTATCTATCTATCTATCTATCTCTCCCTCCCTTACATAAACATGCCAGTTATCTCTCTTTCTTTCTTACACACACACACAGCAACATTACACACAAAACACATGTTGCCAAAAAGAAATATAGTGAGTATGCCAGACAGAAAGTGTGGTGTGTATGTGAAGTTGTTTTGTTAGTGTGAAAGAACGGCATGTGTGTGTGTGAGACAGGGAGAGAGAGAAAGAAAGAAAGAAAGAAAGAAAGAAAGAGAGATAAATGTGTGTAAGGGGGGAGAGGGAGAGTGCGATCTCTCTATCTCTGCCGAATTGATGTAAACAAACCCATGTGGTCTGATTTTCACGTTTAAATCGCCATTTCCAAAATATATTTATTTCAAATCATTTATCCGTATATATATGTAAGGCAAGGTGTGTGTGTTTTGTTGCTATACGGGCAACACACACACACACACATACGAACATGTATGCGTACAAAAAATATGTATGCAATTGGTGTACATAAGTGCGTGTGTGTATGTGTGTGTTGCTCATATAAATATATATATATATTTGTATAGATAGGATGATAAATTGAATATTAATTCAATTTAAAACCAAGTGGCCTAGCATATAACAAATCTGAAAATTCAGAAAAAATTGTATTACACGTGTATAAGGGATGACCTCTAGGTGGACATCCAATATGCTAGAAAGAGGTCATCAACGACCCAACCACAAAGAAAAATAATGTTCTCCAGAAAAATTTCGCAAAACACCAGAACAGGACAAAATGAGAAATATACAGAATAAAGAATTATCTATGGCCTGCTGCAGTTTCGAACATTAACGTTTTACTTTCGTAACATCCGTGTTCTCGTATCTGAACAGAACCGCTTTTGACACAGAGAATCGGGAGCCCTTTTGGTCATTCTATTTTCCTTGCTGGAAGGGTTCCTAACCCATGAGCAAAGAGGGGTTAGATGATGGCGGTGGTGTTTTCAAAGGGATGGCATGTGTAACCTGATCACCTCTGCCGATCAAACTCTCAACCCATGCACTCCAGTTGCAACACTGATTCTGCCCAAATTTGACGTCATGTTACTTAGTTTGGTTTGAAATAAAGAACTTGATTAGCTTAATAATCCCAACTTAATCCCGGGCAAAGCCGGGCTATACTGCTAGTAATAGATAAATGAAAAATACGACACTGATTGTCTGCTGGTATCTGTGGGTTTGTGTGTGCGTGTTTGTGAGTGTGTGTGTATGTGTGTTGTGTGTGTGTGTGTCTGTGTGCGCGCATGCGTGTAACTGTATAACATTGTGTTTGAGTGTCTTTAAGTGTGCTTGCGTACGCGTAACTGTATGAAACTGTGTGGTTGTGTGTGCCTTCTCGCGCGCCTATATGAGAAGCTGTGTGAGTGTATGTGTGTTCGCGCGCGCGCGTACTTGTTTGAAAGTCTGTGTTTGCGTGTGCGTGCGCATAACTGTGAGACTGTGTGTTTATGTGTGTTCGTGTAACTGTATGAGACTCTGTATGTGTGTGTGTGTGTGTGTGTGTGTGTGAAACAATAACAGAATGTGTATGTTGGTATCTGTATGTTTAATACACAAACTGTGTGGAATGTCTGCTGATATCTGTGTGTGTGAGCTGTTATCTGTGTACGTGTGTGTAACAATATAAGACTATAATTGCCTACTGATATCTGTGCATATGTGTGTATGTTTATATATGTATGCATGTGTGTATGTATAAAACGAATAGACTGTCAGTATGTGTACGTAACAATATGTGATTGTGTTTGAGTATGTGCATATGTCGTTACATGTGTATGTTTGTGTAACAATAGGAGATTGTACAATTGTCAGCTGGTTTGTGCTGGTGCGTGGCTTAGATGTTAGGGAATTCGGCTCACGATCGTGACTTCGAAAATAAGCGGACTGGTGTTTGTTACACGGTACTCCTCCAGTCCACTCAGCTGGAAAAAGTTAGTTGTACCTGTAATTCACAAGGGCTAGCTTTGTAAACGAATAAAAACGGACAACATGAAGACTTGCACAAGAAATGTATTAGCTTGACGCTCGCTGAAAGTAGAGAGTTTGACGTTTCGGGCAAAGCTCTTTGTCAGAAAGGGGAAAGGGAAAAGTCCAAAGAGCGAAAAGAAATCATCAACGGCACACTTGTAGTTCCATGTATGTATAAACTGGATTTCCGTGGGTTACAATGATGTGAGTTTCAATTGATCGGTTTAAAGGAACAATCTGCTCATGAACAAACGTAATCTTCAAGGTGATTCAGTGTGACACAGAAGGAGACTATGCTGGTCCTTTGATTTGCAGGTACAACTCATTTTTGCCAGCGCAGTGGACTGGTGCAACGAGAAATAAATTGTGTTGCTAAAAAACAAAACGTGCTGCCGACAATCAAACTTAACATCTTACGAGCATAAACCGAATACCCTAACCACTATGCAAGGCACCTTCACGTGTACTTATATATATATATATATATATAATTATTACACACACATACACATACACACGGATATACATGTACATACGACACTATCCTTACAAAACTATCTCCCTTATTGGTCTCAATGTAAACAAAAACATAAAAAATCGTTTTACCACTTCTACAACTCTCCCCTCACCAAATCGTTTGCCTATTTCGAACTGTGTTAGTTCGAATTTCCAAGCGCCCTTACCCATGGTGAACATATCAGTTGTCCAAACGATTTTGATTTTACTTCACTTATCCAAACCCAATCTTTACCCTGTCAAAAGAGTCTTTACACGCAACAGTTTGCTTTGTCATCATCAGATCAAATACTCCTCACATTAATTTGATATATAGCATAACATGTATCATAAATTTATCAGCTTTACTTCGAATTCACATGTCTATAAACCTGGTTTGATTCTGCTTCATTAAATCTAGAAATGAGACGGTTTATATGAATCACGGGCGATCTTTTTCTAGACATGGCACATCATCAGAATTACTAAAAAAGATTAAAGGTCATTTTTTGTTAGGCATGCCATTCAGGAAGTCTTGCCCTTAACAGAAGGCGGGTTTTGACTATACACTCCTTCTAGATACGTCCTTCCATAATCTTCTCTCATCTTAAGCCTGCAATCCCAAACATCTAAATGGTTCGTGCACTGCTATAATGTAGCCTTTGGGTGAACAATGTTGGTTGGAACAATTGTATGTGTATCACATTTCACCATCGCATAGTCTGAATTGTGTCTCACCTGCTGGTTCCTTGCCAAGTGGAATTCAGCTAACTGGTTGGAATCAACCAGTTCACCAACTCAATAAACGAAGATCCTTCTCTAAGTAGTAATACTTACGAATATAATGATACCGTATTTAATCCGTTTGTTTGGCTTCTAGCAGAACTCGTGCAACGCGGGCACACATACACACACACGCACGCACACACACACACACACACACACACACATACACACGCACGTACACACGCACACACACGCACACACACGCACACACACATCAATGTAATTACTGATTGCCAAAGGTTGCAATATCTCCGGAGTCAACAAAACAACTACTATCATCATCATCATCATCAACATCATCATCATCATCATCATCATCATCACCATCATCATCGTCATCATCATCGTCGTCGTCGTCGTCGTCGTCGTCATCATCAACACCTAAGATGCCAGTTTAAATGTCTTGTGGTAATCTATAACGTTTTTACCACTGTGTTACCTTGGACCGTCTGTCACTTTTGTCATTTATTTCCTTTCGATTTTGATCAGCCGCTATGTGTCAGTAGAACCTGTACCCGACGAACGAACGACTAAACCTATACTTGGTCACTTGCTACAAATATCAGTGAAATCTCATACAAATAATACTTCGTCCAACTCTACTTTAAAATTACACATTTTATGACAGACTTCTAGATACCGCAAAAAGGACGGTACAGTCACGACTGGAATTCCTTTAGTCAAATATTTGATCGATCAGATTTGAAATGGAGATAAACAACAGCTTGTATGCAGAATATCAGTTATGTACTGCAGTGGACGTCAAACGATAAAATGTCTTCTTATAAGTGGCCTTTCTGTTACATGACAAATTATATTTATATTAGGTTCAAATGCATAGAAAACAAAAAAACAGAGACTAGTAAGAGAACAACATGCAAGTGTATTAGTTTGACGCTCGGGTAAAATGGAAAAGTCTTTGACGTTTCGAGCCTACGCTTTTCGACGGAAAGGGATGAGAGGAAAAATGTAGTGAGAAAGAGAAAAAAATATGTCAAGATTAACGGTTCTACATGTTAAAATATGTGTCAGGATTATCTTTTACTGTAAATCTTAATCTTTATGTTTACATGTGGTGCACTCTTAGATTTAAAAAAAGTCCCCACAAATAATTAGTAACCGTAGAGTTTAGCAGCTACTTTGTAGATTGAAATATAAAGGATACAATGTGTGAGATGTGTTGATCGTTTCAAAAAGTCGTAAACTTTTTGGCGTCATATACATGACCTTTAGCAAATCATCAATACTACATTTACAATCAGTCTAGGACTTGACAGTTACAATGTCCAGTAATGTATCGTTGCAAACACATTAACTGTATGTCACAGAGGAGTCATCTGGGAGAAGACTGGTCAGCGCATATGAACCTTGCCGGTACACACACACACACACACACACACACAATCTCACTCTCTCCATCTCTCTATGTGTCTATTAATCTATCGCCCTCTCTCTCTTTCAGTGATGAGGTCATTGTAGTTAATGTGAACTAATTGAAATTAATGTCTGCATAGTAATTGTTCTCCGTCTTTCTGACCTCGTGGTACATTTGAGATTATACAAGAAATTACTAGCATACTTCGCATGAAAAGTATACTTAATAAAGCACATTTTTTTAAAGTTAAAGCTCCAAAATATAAAAAAAAAGAGTTTCGAAAATAGTTGTTTACTTTGTTTGACTATTCATATATGTGTCTAACATAATTCTATATAGTTTCAAAACCCGCTATGCGTGTAGTTACTCTCTGTGGCGTACCGAGATACCCTTTTCTAACGCTCCTAGAAGTGCACTCTTGGAGAATCACTGTTGCAGAGAAAACGAAAGCTGGTAAGTTTTTCCGGAGATTCATGTCTGGTGAAGAAAGACTGTAAAATGTTTTTAGCTAAGCACGACGATCGAGTGGTTAAATCATTGGATTTACCTTCCAACTGGCGAATGGCCACGTCGGTTCGTACCCACATGCGTTTGATTAATTGCCTGACTTCGGCAACGGTACTTCAGTATGGCCATAATTCACATGTTAAAACGGATAAAAGAGTAATATCATGAATAGGACGCGAGAGAAAGAAAATGGATAACGGGACGAGTAGAGGACACCAAAGAAAGATTCATCATAAGAGTATTTTTGGAACTGTAGTCAGAAGCGTAGTTTACGTTCATCAAACTTTGCAGATTGTCTTGGATGAGTGAAACAGAGTCTTCTGAGAGCCGGCCAAAGTTTGGTTGCATAATAGAGGCAGAAAGGGTTACGAATAATGGCAATATAGTGAAAACCACTAAAAGCAGTCGAGAATTAAAGTGCAATCATAACAAGCAAAATAGCTTTGGATCTGTTTGTAAATGCCTGCTTTTAGCGGCAGCGCCACCACAGACATCTGAACAGTCCTAGTTCGCACATGTGCCTTTTAATAGGAACAGCAATTATTAAGAGTTGAAGTAGATTCTAACCCTGAAATGTAAACCCAATATTTAGTATACAATTTTGGCATGTTGTTAAATAAATCTTCCTCTGTTGGCTAATCTGAAGCAGATAAAGTGTAAGGAGAGAGATAAAACGCAACGTTTGTGACTGTCTCGGAATGCGAACTCGTGAACAGGGGGTGGAAAAAAACTGACAGCTTATATGTTACGTCTCCTTGAATAAACGAAATTGAAATGAGAAACTAATGATCAGCTGTACATTACAAGTCTGTGTCAATTTAAAGTAGATTTACGTTAAATGTCAAATCCATGACTAACGCTCCATCATTTTGACGTACATTGTCACTTGAGAGGTTCTCAAAGGCTGTATGGATATATTTTGTCTATGTAAATATATTTACGAATGTCTATGTGTTTGTGTATGTGTGTGTGTGTGTGTGTGTGTGTGTGTGTGTGAGTGAGTGCGTATGAGAGAGAGAGAGAGGAGGAGGGAGGTAAGAAGAGAGGAAGGGAGAGTGTATGCTTGTGTGTGTGTTGAAAATATGTGAAGATATAGACGTATGTATGTAAACGTGTGTACATACATTACTCTGAATAGTGAGAGAGAGGGAGAGAGGTAGCTCTGTACACATACTCATACACCACAATATATACAAGTACATACATACATACATACATACATACATACATACATACATACATATATACATACACATATACATACATACATAATACATGCATACATACATGCATACATACATAATATATACATAATACATACATAATACATACATATATGCATACATACATACATACATGCATATATACACACAGACATACTCACACACATATATAGATGTATGTTTATGTATATATGTAAGTACGCATGTATGTACTATGTAGGTTTATGCATACACATATGTGTGTGAGTGAATATATTTATATATATATATATAAATATATATATATATATATATATATATATATATATATATATATATATATATATATATATATATATATATATATACATATATATGAATTATATATGTATGCGTGTATTTATATGAATTTTGTATGTATTATGTATGTATGTACGTATGTGTGCGTATATGTATGTTTGTATGTATGCATATACATACAATGCACTCGCGCACACACACACGCATACATACACACACACGCACATATAAATTTTCACATGCGTACACAACAGAGGAATAAGAAACTTAGAGAAACACAGTGAGAAAGCGGGAGAAAGAAAGAGAGAGAGAGAGAGAGAGAGAGAGAAAAGAAGAGAGAGAGAGAGAAAAGAAGAGAGAGAATGAATGTAGAGAGAAGAAGAAGGAGGGGGGAGTAAAAAAACTAAAACAATAATAATGACAATAATAGCAAAACAAAAGCATAACAAAAGCAGAGGAACATAGAACAATAAGAAATTGAGTGAAAAAGTCTGGTGTGCAATGATTGTAGAGGCTAAACAAGGTCTGTTCTGCTAATTTTCTTTATAAACGATGTCTGAAATAGTTTGTATGTATCAGGTTTTGGCAATTTTCGAGTAACTAACGAATGTTGTCAGGAGATGTAGCCAGAGTGAAAGAGCTGTCAGTTCAGAGGTAACCAAAATATGATGAGTGTTTGTGGGCGAATGAGTGAGCTAGGAGCTTGGTTGCTGGTTGCTGGTTATTTGGTTTGTTTTTGAGGGGGGGGGGGGGGTTCGGTGGTGGCGTCGGAAGCGTCTCTAAGAGGCGAAGGTGGTAGTATAGTTTGGTGTTGTATTTGTATAGTATAGAGGTGAATGTGTTGTTGTTGATGGTGGTGGTGGGAGGGTGGGGGAGGCGGTTGTGTTTGTATTGGTGGAAAGGATGTTGGTGATAGTGGTGGTGCTGGTAGTCGTGGTGTTGGTTGTTGTTGTGGTGGTAGTAACGGTCGAGATAATGGAGGTGGTTGTAGTGGCGTTGGTGATAAAGGTTTAGGTGGTGGTGATGGTTGTGGTGGTGGTTGTGGTGGTGGTGGTGGTGAAGGTGGTGGTGGTGATGGTTGTTGTGGTGTGGTTGTGGTTGCGGTGGTGGTGGTAGTGGTGATAGTTATGTTGGTGGTAATGGTTATAGTGGTGATGGTGGTTGCGGTGAGAGATGGAGTTAGTGATTGCTACCATTGCGGACGATGATAGTGGTGATAGTGGTGGTGGTGGTGGTGGTGGTGGTGACGGTGATGGTGATGGTGGTGGTGATGACGGGAGAGAAATAGCAGCGGTTGTAACGTTGGTAATGTTACAGTTGATGGTGATGATGGTGACGACGATGATGGTGGATGACGGGATTGTTAGAGGTGCCAAGGAGCTGGAGATGCTGGTGGTGGTGATAGTTGAGGTGGTGGTGGTTGTCGTGGTAGTGGTGGTGGTTAGGGTGGTGGTGGTAGCTGTGGTGACGGTGGTCGTAATGGTTGTGGTGGTGGTCGTAGCTGTGATGGCGGTGGTTGTGGTTGTGGTGGTGGTTGAGTCGGTGGTATGATGGTTGAGGTAGTGGTGGTATTATTAATGTTGATGTTTGTGGTGTTGGTGTTGGTAGTAGTAGTAGCAGTAGTAGTAGTAGTAGTAGTAGTAGTAGTAGTAGTAGTAGTAGTGGTAGTGGTAGTAGTAGTAGTAGTAGTAGTAGTAGTAGTAAAGACAGTGGTAGAGGTTGTGATGCTGCTACTTCTACCAGTACTGGTGGTACTTTTTGCATTTCTTTCCTTTATTGTTATTTTAGTCACTGGGGTACCGCCACGGAGAGTTTTCATCGAATAAATTGATCCTAGAATTCTATTTTAATCTCAAATTTATTCTGTCAGGCCCTTTTGTCGATTCGCAAGGTAGAAGAGATGTAAACAAAACTACACCGCTTGTCAGGTAGTGACGGTAATATCACAGACACAAAGACATACACGTTCGCACATACATACATACATACATACATACATACATACATACATACATACATACATGTGTCTGTATCTGTGTATGGGCGTGCGTGTGTGTGTGTGTGTGTGTGTGTGTGTGTGCGCGCGCGCGCGTTTGCGTGCGTGTGTTGGGGGATTCAAAGACTGCGTCATTCTCAAAATATAGAAGCTACAAATGGTGGAGAGAATGTATTATGTAGAAAAGATGAGAGAAAAACTGTTCTATTCATATGCATGTGTATATACATACCTACGTATATATATATATATATATATATATATATATATATATATATATATATATAGTTCAAATTTACAGAAAACAAAAGACGAAGATAGGTGTAGGGACAACAAGCAGAAGTATTAGTTTAACACTCGGGAAGAATGTAAAAGTCTTTTACGTTTCAAGCTTACGCTCTTCGATAGAAAGGATTTATATGATCATATCAAATACATAAATGTAGCATCCAACCATCCACTCTCGATAATACGGGGATTAATTAAGAATATTCTACAAGAATTTCTAGATTATCCGCTAATAATAACATTTTTGAATCACATGCAAATTATTATAATGTTGGGTACCGTGAAGAAATTTAATATATGCAAGAAGTAGGCATACACAACACCGGTAATTCCTCCAGATGTAATACACATTGTACACCATCATAACGTCACGGTTTGAGAACTCACTCAGAGAATAAAGGGAAGAATTGGTCAAGACAATGAACTACCAACGAAAACTCATAGCCACACACGACAAATAAGCCTAACAACACATATAGGAATTAGGATGTCCTCTATTTCAACTCAATTTTCGGTTCACATGTTTCAACCTAGATCACTGGAAAATTTTTTGCGCTTCGGACAAATGTTTTCCTAAATCTAATCGATATCATGCTATTTTTAATCGGCACACAGTGAAGGTATCCCACGCTAATTCTACTAATTTAGGGCAGCTTATAAACTGCAAAATGCGACAACAGTTCAATAACCCACCTACTGGATCTAGCGAACATGTGCATCTAAATCCCAACAAAGAAGATGTAAGCCGCAATGAAAAACACCAATTACGGTCAAATTGTAATAGCAGAAATGATTATGATACAACTAACACGGTAACAGCGCCGGAAAATGGAATCGGAACTGCCTTATATACAAATAAATATGATAAATGCTCATGCATAGAAAACTCAAAATGCCCATTGATGAACCTCTGTATGAGTACAAATCATGTATATAAATGTACCGTGCACACAAGAAGAGGGCCGAATATGTACATTGGGCAGACGGCTGATTCATTTAAGAATCGTGATCGTAACCATGTCAACAGCTTTAAAGAGAATCGATAAGAGACATTCAACATCTTCGGCCGATTTTGTATAGTAACTGAAGAAGGATACAGTTAGTAACAGCATAACTTGGCTCATAGTAAGGCACGCGAAACCAGACAATATCATTTCCAGGAGATGCCGTCTCTGCTCCTAGGAATCTCTGTCTATTCTGTGGATTAATGAGAAGATCATTAATAGAATTTCTAAAAGACTCTCCAAGATGCCACACGCATTTAAATGTATTTTCGCACAATGCAGTGAGAATGAATTTGAGCAACTGTTAGCATAATTTACTTTACGGTATGAATGAATTAAGTTTAGCTTTAAACTTCCCATTCTTATAAGCACCAAGTAGCTAGTTAACTCGCTTGGTGATCGTGAGTGCACCAAAACACATGTGTGCATATGCTTACATTTGCGTGGATGCTTGTATGAGCGAGTGTACTCGTGCCATGCAGCTTGCGTGAGGGCGTTTATACATTCATATTTGTTAACGGTTATTTTTAATACTTTTCTCGCTGTATTGCGTGTTCGTTTCTGTTTTTGCATCTGTGATTTTATTTTTGATCTTCTATGTAAATGAAGACATTTCCATCATTTTGCTGCTTTCCTTTCTACAAAATGAGAAAATACATTGCAGAACTTATTTTAACGAGTTCTGTCTATTTATCACCCGATGAGACACATCCGCACCGCCGGATGCTCCCGAAACAGTTGTACAGTTGTTGAGTGTCCCTCCCATGAGAGATCGATGCTAGATGTATGATCAATAATAAATTCCCGTTTATTCCATCTTCCGTCTTTCATTTACCATATATATATAATATATATATATATATATATATATATATATATATATATATATATATATATATATATATATATATATATATATATATCAGGTCATTAAGAATGAAATGTCCGATTTTGAACTGAAAGTTTATTTCACTTTACTCAATAAAAAAGCAATGCAGATAATCAAAGTAGGCACCTAAATTATCAATATAATTTTGCCATTCTATCGGTAGCCTAATTATGCTGGCACCGAAATATTCTGGAGAGCAAGAAGTGATAAAATCACGAAAGGCTCTTTTTGCATCTTCTTCAGATTTGAAGACTTTTTCCTTGTAAAAAGTTGCCTAATGCCTGGAAAACGTGAAACGTGATAGTCAGTTGGTCTTGTGAATATGGTGGATGACAGAGTACTTCTAAGTTCAGTTCTTGTAACTTTAGTTGCGTTCTTAGTGCAACATGTAGTCGAGCATTGTCTTGCGAGAGAATGGGCCTGTCTCTATTAACCAATCACGGTCGTTTAATTGCAAGTTCACTCATTATTTCATCCACTTGGTTGATGTATACATCCGCTGTAATTGAATTACCAGATTTCATGATCCTGTAGTGGATGACACCAGCGCTGGTCCACCAAACATACAGCATTAGCTTTTATGGCGAATATTCTTTCTTTGGATTGAGTTTGGACACTTCGTCTCTACTCAACCACCGTGCAGCACGCTTGCTATTTTTAAAAGGAATTAATTTTTCATTACATGTAACAATACGATGCAAAAATGGTTTGCTTTTATGCCGTGACGGCAAAGAACAACAAGTTTCAAGACGACGTGTCATTTGATGCTTGTTTAGTTCGTGTGGTACCCACTTCTCCACCTTCTTTACCTTGCCGATTTGTTTCAGATGGTCCAATACAGCTGGAATCGAAACATCAAACCTTGCTGCTAACTCACGCCTGGTTTGAGATGTATCCGCTTCCACTACAGTCTCCAGCTCATCATTATCCACTTTGCTCTCAGGTCTAACACGGGGCTGATTTTCAAGAGTAAAGTCACCAGGCCAGAACTTCTCAAACCATCGATGTACAGTGTGCTCATTCGCCACATCTTCACCAAACGCTTCATTGATGTTTCGAGCTGTCTGGGATGCATTGGTTTCACAACAGAACCCATATTCATAAACATGAATTTTTTATCTATCTATGGCTTCACAAAAGTGGATTTGCGAGAGAAAATTCACAATATAATGACACCGTAAATTGCATTTATATATATATATATATATATATATATATATATATATCAGCACGTATGTATTTGTATGTATTTATTTATCCGACGGGCTTCCATACCGTTTCCGCCAGCCAAATTCCACTCGCAAGGAATTTGTTGACCCGAAGCTATAGTAGAAGACACTTGCCCAAGGTGCCGTGCAGTGGGCTGAACTGGAAACCAACTGGTTGCAAATCGAGATTCTGAACGACACAGCCATGCCTAGCAATGGTAGTGGTTATAGTAGTCGCGTTGATACTGCTGCTGTTGGCAATGGTGGTACTGACAGTGGTACAGGTGGTTGTACTTGTGATGGTAGTTGTTGAAGATAGTATGGGGGATGTTTTGCTACGCTGGTGGCGGTGATGGAAGCTATGAGGCTGGTCAACTTCATTGTTGATGATGTTACTGGTGTTAATGGTGGTAGCGTTGTTGCTGTGATGAGTGTATGTGGGAATGGTTTTGGATGTTGGGGACCGTAGTGAGGGGCAGTAGTTATGGCCGAAGATGGTGGTGGTAGTGATGGTGATGGTTTTAGTGGTAGAGATGACGTTGCAATTACTGATTCTTGAGCAGCTGGGATTGTAAAGGGTTAGCTTATCTTTGTGAGATGCTGCTGCATATGAAGTTGGTGGTATTGGTGATTGTGGTGGTGGTGGTCGTCGTGGTCTTGGTGGTATTCATGGTTTTTGTGGTGATGACGGTGGTGGTGGTGGTGGTTACTTATGATAGATGTGATCGTTTATGGGTTATTGTTAAAGATATAGGCGCAGGCATGACTGTGTGGTAAAGAAGCTCGCCTTGCAAACACGTGGTGTTCGGTTCAGTCCTACTGCGCGCACCTTAGGCAAGTGCCTTCAGCTATGGCCCTGGGCTTTAGTTGACGATATATACATGTATGTATGTGTGTAAGCATGCATGCATCTGTGTATGTATGTATGTATGTATGTATGTATGTATGTATGCATGTATGTATGTATGCATGTATGTATGTGCAGGCCCGGTCAGCCATCAGAGAATTCACAGGAATCA
>NC_142930.1:71581133-71593633 GCF_046866305.1 Octopus bimaculoides | reverse complement strand
ATTTGCTGACAATCCCTATGTATTCTTTACGTCACAATTACCTAGACTAGTTTAAGAATTTACTATCCTACAACCGATAAGACTATTAATATTGCTGGCCCCTAACAAAACAGCAAACCGCATCACATTACTGGTATACGCTTTACTCGGTATTCAGAAATGTGTGGAAACTCCTATGTACGTTTAAAGTTAGCCATTGTACTTCAGAAGTTACTCTCTTACACCACCTCAGTGGTATTGGTCTCTGGGAAGACATCTATCCCTATTTCATCACTGGTGTACGTTTTGCTCGATAGACGAAAGTTTGTAAAGACGTCTATTTAGGTTTTAAAGCCATATTTACCGAGCCTGGTTAAGAAATTACTATTTTACACTTCGAAAGGTTTCCACTACAATGAATTCTAAGGTTCCCTGACAAGAAAATCAACCCTCCTACATTACTGCTGTGTTAACTGTCTCGTTACATTGTTATTACGTACAATAGAACATGTCTATAGATGTGCTAACTTTAACTTATGTTACAACAATGTAATAGGTGCAGGCGTGGCTGTGTGGTTAGCAGTTTATTTCTCAACCATATAGCTTCGTACTCAGTCTCATTGCCTGGCATCTTGGGTAAGTGTCATCGTCTATAGAAACGGGTCGACCGAAGAGGATATGATTTACGGAATCTGGAATAAGTGCGTCATATATATGTATGTGTACATGTCGTATGTCATATATATATACACATACATGCATACATACATACATACATACGTACGTACGTACACACAAACACACATACACGCACACATATATGTACATATATGTGTGTGCGCGTATTGTGTGTGCGTGCGTACGTGCGTGTGTGTGTTTGCGCTTGTGTGTATTTGTCTTTGTAATTGTATTCCCCACCATCACCGCTTGACAACCGGTGCTGACTTGTTTGCGTTCTTGTAATTTAACGGTTCGACAAAGGACAGCGATAGAATAAGATCCGAACCGTAAAAAACAATAAGTCCTTTGGTCGATTTCTTCGTCTAAACCAGTGGTTCTCAACAAATTTTTGCCTATGGAATGCTTTGATCCCTATTCGATGTGTAAAAAATCTTACGTTTTTAGAATAAAACATTAGGAATTGCATGAAAAATGTTTAAATATTTTGTGTATTGTAAAAGTATAGCCGATTTATTGCAGATAAACTTAAGCAACAAAATCTTATATGAACCACGGATGAGAACCACAAATCTAAACCACTCAGAGCGGTGCCCCAGCAAGACCACAATCCAACGACTGAAACAAGTAAACGATGAAGGATAACTATTGCTATGCAATATATTTGTAGACAGAGAGAGAGAGAGCTCAGCGTGGACGGAAACTACACGTCGAGTAAAAAGGTAAAAGCTCACTCGATTTCGATTTTCAGTACGAATACGGACCGCAAAAGCCTGGTCCATCGATCTAATTCTTCAGCTGAGCTAAGGCAAGCGCTCTGAGGTTGAAGCACTTTTGGAAAACGACTCAAGTCCGGCTACGGTTCTCGCTTAGAGGAATTCAGTCGTTATCAGAAAAAGAGAACAGGTGTACATCACGTTTTGAACACAGTCGGTAACTGAATGCACTCTTTAATTATCCGACAACACACCGCTTTGAAACCCACTAATATAGAGGTTAAAAAAACTGGAGAGACAAATATGCATATTTGGACTTACTTGGCAGCTAGCTAGAAATTGAAATTTCCGATGTGTTAATAGTGTTTCGTATCATTATAGCAATTTTACACTATATCTAACCAAAGTTCTTCGCCGCATGTCCCAGAAATGGTCATAAGAGACATTGTGTGGAGAGGTGGCGTGAACGTCGGAAGTGAGCTACAGATACAGTTGTGATACACTGATTACATCATACACATCGCCGAAATCATAGATTAGGGTTGAAAGAGCTGGCTCAGCAGTAGGCCTTAAATTGAACCTCGTGAAAACAAAGTACATGCGGTCTGAAAATTTAGGTGAGAAGTGATGAAATTGAGAGGGTGAAGGAATAGGTGTACATGGAGTAAACACTGAACATGCGCCGAGACAAAGAAGCTGAAATCTCGAAGGGAATAAGGGCAGGGTGGAAAGCGTTTATCCCAATAATCGATTTGCGCAAATCAAATCTGAATAAGAATCTTCAATAGCTCTTACATGCATGTGTGATATGAGCTTCTAACGAAAGGGAAGAGTATCGATTGGCTACGGCACAAAGGGCCATGGAATCATCCTTGCTTGGAATGTTATTGTTAGAACATATGCGAAATATGAGAATTGGAGAACGGAGTGGATTGACGTGATCGCAGACTAACGAAAGCCCAAGTTCCGCTGGGCCAGACATGTCGCAAGGTTCACAGATAACATGTGGCCATGTAGAATCCAAGAGATTGGAAAAAAAATCATTCGGAAAGCATCGACTATGAGGATAAGACGATTTAATTAAACAATTTCGGCTAAGATGGAAAAGAATAGCGCAATCAAGTAATAACTGGAAGTGCATTGTATAAGAATATCTTGCGATGTATATCTCATAGTCCCATCGATAAAGTAATACAATGATATTATTCCACCAAACTACAAATTCTATTGTTCGTAAGCTAGAAGCCTGGAGAGTTAATCTTTCCAAAATGAACAGCAGTTACTGCTTAATTAAAGTTATCGACAAGTATTTCTTAAAAACTTACATCAATGTTGAAATAATGCAGTATAAAAGGAAGGCACCGAGAGAGCTTTATATGCGAGAGCAATGGAACTGGAAACCGAAGAGATGAGAATGCAGTTATAGTTTACCATAGTAGGAGAATTGGATGAAACCGACTGCTGAACCATAAACCACGTGTGTATACATACATACATACATACATACATACATACACACACACATAATATGCACGCACGTATATAATATATACATATAGGAGGAGGTACCCAAAAGTAATCGGACACGTTCTCTGTGAGACAAACCCGTTGTAGTCCAGGTTTCCGCCATTAGAAGTCACTTGATGCAACCCTTAGGCATCAGTCTGCCAGCCAGCGGCGTCGAGTGATGACCTACTGCCACGGAGGGCGTCTGTGTTTGGCAGTGCTTCTACCTTGTTCGTCGATTTTTGCGATGGCTGAAACGAAGCAACAGCATGCTTCAGTGTAATTCTGTTTTCTGCTGGGGAAAACCTGCGGCCGAAACAGTTCTCATACTTCAAACAGCTCATAATGGGGGCGCTGCCATGAGCAAAACATTAGTTTACGAGTGGTTTTTCATGCTTTAGTAATGATCATTTGTCGCTTGAAGACCAACCTCGTTCAGGGCAATCGTCGACGTCTCGAACGAATGAAACCATCACGAATGTTCATGAACTGATCTTAGAGGACAGCCACTGAACAATTAACGAAATTGTTGGTGTGTCCTGGAGCTCCTGCCAACGAATTTCGAGATAAGAATTCCAAATGAAAAAAGTTGAAGCAAAACTCGTGCTTCGCCTGCTCATGAAAGATCAAAGGAAGTAACGACTGAATGCGGGTTGTGAAATGAATGAACAGTTGGAAGTTGATCTTGGTCCCTGTGGGTTTTTTTATCATGTTACCTCGAATGAAAAACATCCTTAAAGGAAAACGCTTTGCACATGTGGAAGAGGAGAACAAAAAAACCTACGGAGGCGCTAGAAGACATCGCTTCGCAAGGGTTCCAGAACTGGTTCGAACAGTGGAAAACTTCGAACATGTAAAACTAAGTGCATAAATAATATTGCAAAATTTCTGTTCGTTTGTGTGTGTGTGTGTAATGTATATATGTATTTGTATATATATATATATATATATATATATATATATATATATATATATATATATGTGTGTGTGTGTGTGTGTGTGTGTGTGTGTGTGTGTGTGTGTGTGTGTGTGTGTGTGTGTGTGTGTATGTAATGAACTAGAAAGGAAAATAAAAATAAGTAGGGTTAACGAGTATATTTATATAGAATACAAAATACAGAGTACAGAAGAAACAATACAAAATACACAAAAGGGGTTATGGAATGGTCTTATCTTGACAGCTGTTTCGGACGAACTTTGTCTTATTCTGTAACAACGTTCATTACATAATAAAAACTGTAATTTCGTAGTTTTCTGGAATAACACAGGTTCCTATTTATCCGTGAGGCAACGCCAGGTTCCTTCCATCAGAAGAATGTTGCTAGATTCTTCCGATTAGGCTTGTATATATACTCTGTATATGTACTCATGTTACCGATGGAGGACAAGATATAATGAAATATGATTTGAACTGCATATATGCCCGGGTGTTTCAAACTATATTAGAACGCTTAGTTATCTAAACTTTGCCTATATGCCATACCCTATGTGCGACATTAAACGCTCAACCCCAAAGAAACAGATTATTACGATCATAAATTTACACTCCCCGATTGAACTCGAGCACGCTCTTGTTCTTGTCCCTATCTACACACAGATAGATATATACAGACACACGCACATACACGCATTTATATACATACTAAATGCGTAATACATATCTTTATTGATATTTTGACGATAAGATTACGACCTTTGTTTCATTATTGCTGAATAATTCATTGCTTAATAATGAATAATGATATTAACTTCAAAACATTAATACATCAGAAGGTACCTCGTGATTTCTCGTTAGAGGCCATTTTGGTTTTTCTTTTATTTTTTTCCAGTACCCTCTGATGTATTAACATATGGAGATATTTCTACTTTTTATTAAGCTATGATTTATCCACTAATGATGGAACAAGGCCTTTCGAGTTTATACTTTGACTGTTTATGAAGATAATTCTCTCCAATGTTTCTTACTCTGAGATTTTTAATAGCAATGGCTATGATGCGAAATATTTTGTAGATTGTCATATATAGATAAATACATATCTGTGTGTGTATGTGTGCATATGTGTGTGTATGTTTTTGTGTATTTATGTGTCTTGTGTTTAAGGACGATATGCGAAGTTAAATTTGTATGTGCGTACGCATATATGGACGTATGCATGCATCTGTCTGCCTGTCTGCCTGTCTATGTATCTATGTATGTGTGTATGTATGTATGTATGTATGTATGCTTGTATGTATGTATCTATCTATCTATCTATATATTTATATATCTATCTATCTATATATATATATATATATATATATATATATATATATATATATATAAATATATATAAATATATATATATATATATATAAATATATATATATATATATAGATAGATAGATAGATAGATAGATAGATAGATAGATAGATAGATATATAGATAGATAGATAGATTCGTGCATACAACCATATGTGCACATACACATACACATTTAACTTCGCATATCATCTTTATACTCAAGATACAAGTATACAGAAACATACACACGTTTTGTGAATATGCGTCTGTGGAAAAGTTTCTTCTACAATGGAGTTTATAATTGTTATATCAGCATAATTTCAACACCAGATACATTTAAATAGTGAATTGGTGAGTCATACCCCTGATTGCATGATGTTTACATATAATGAGAAAATCTCTTAAGGGAATTTTCCAGTAAGATTTTTTTGTTTCACTGCTATTTGTTTTTGAAGTAATAACAAAACAGTTCCACGTCCAGTAATTTAAAATATTTTCGTATCATCACCATTCAGTCCCAGAGATGATGTCTCTGGGACCACTAACCTAGGATGACCCCAGCCTCATCAAGCAAGGCTGGGATCAAGCATCTTTATTTGTCCACCACTATGATCCTGAGACTAAGTCCAATCGAAGCAATGAAAGCATGATAACTCACCACCTCGTGTCCAACCCTCAGCAAGCAAGGTGATGGACCAGCGGGAAGTCGGGTTGATGGATTTTCTGGCAAAAAGCGCCACAGTTAACGGGGCATACTATGTTTCTCTGTTGTAGAAATTGCGGGACGCCAACAAAACAGAGAGGTGTGACATGCTGACCAAAGGTGTCCACCTCCTCCAAGACAATGCTCTTGTTCACAATGCGCATTTTTCCCAGATTAAACCATACTCCCGCGGCTATGAAATCCTTCCTCATCCCCCTTACTCTCCTGACCACGCACCATCTGACTTCCACCTCTTCCCAACCGTGAACCCTTTTTTGAAGGGAAAGCACTTTTCGGATGATGATGAACTTATTTCCGGGGTAAAGTCTTGACTCCAGGCGCAACCTACTGATTTCTACTGACGAGGTCTTCACAGCTGCATAAACGATGGGAGAAGTGTGTCACCACTGGTGGTGGCTATGTAGAAAAGGACTAATAATTATGCCAAGGTTCGTTTATCCCAGCAATTAGGAAGTCGATCAGAGGAAATCTTTAATGAACACCCCTCGTATATATCTATGTGTGTCTGTGATTTTGTGTCTGTGTTTGTCTCTACATCACCGCTTGGCAACCGGTGTTGGTGTGTTTACGTTCTCGTAACTTAGCGCTTCGGCAAAAAGTAACGATAGAATAAGTACTAAGCTTAAAAACAAACAAGTCCTAGGGTCGATTTATTTGGCAAAAACCCTTCAAGCATGGCCGTAGTCATGATTTCGTTAAGAGCAGCATAGCGTGGAAGACAGCCAGAACTATTACAGCAGGACAATATGTAGAGGCCGAAAGAATCCATAGTGTAACTACAACAGCATTTGTGAAGCTCATAGATCTGGAGGTCAAACCTCGAGGAAACGCCTGTGTGTAGGCAATCGCAGTCAAGCTGAGTGCCAGTGATGATCATGATGATGATGATCATGATCATGATTGACATTACTCCAGCAATGTTTCTATTGACGAATCTACATCGCAACAACTGTAGTGTTAAATTATAAAGTGTGTTCCACAATCCACCGTCTTTTATTCATAATATATATAGACACACACACACACACACATACACACACACACACAGACATGCAGACACACACACACATATTCACACACATATATATAAATACACATACACACACATGCACACATAAATATGTATATATATATATATGTGTGTGTGTGTGTGTGTGTGTGTGTGTGGATATATATATATGTATACATATATATATATATATATATATATATATATATATATATATATATATATATATATATATATATATATATATATATATACATAGATAAATTGCTAGCTACCTAACTACCCACCTAGATAGATAGTTAGATGGATAGATAGATAGATAGATAGATAGATAGATAGATAGAGAAATAGAGAGATATGTTTCTTTATTAGCCACACAGGGCTCAACATAGAGGGGACAAAATACAAATGTAGAGTTTTTATTTTCGAAGGGGGCGAAAACAAAGCAGAAAAAAAACAAAAGTGGGGACAACGATGAAAAAAAAACATCGCAAAATGTTTGGGGTATTTACAAAAAATACGAAATAATACAGAAAATTCCCAATAAATGGGGAGGTTATCCGTGGAAAGAAAAACCTACAAAAAGACCACGGTAACCTCGGTCCTTAGTGTCACAGTTTGTTAAATAAAAGTTCTTTTATTTATGCAAGAAACGTAAGTAACTCTCTGTTTACAAAATTTTAAAACGTTTTATAGAATCATGGTCAAGGTGGTTTCGTCATTTATATGTGCCATTCTTGCTACATGTATCCATCTTTTTCCGAAACATTTGCTAGACAACACTTGCCTCTCTACTCTCACCTTCCTTTTCAAGTGATACTTGAAAAAGTTGATGAGAGATTGACCAGAGAGGAAAGTATTTGTCTCTAATCCTTTCAGACGCGTCCACCAGATGCATTCTTTCGCCATAGCCACAAGTACGATAAATACAGCTCTTCCTTCCCGTTTAAAGGAAGGAGGCGTGACGATATTGACGATAGACTCGGATGATAAACCGACTCGTCCCACACACGACAGCAGTCGTTCGACATAAGCCCACAGCTCCCAAATGGTTGGACACTGCACGAGTGCGTGCAGAACGGTTTCATCGCTCTGACCGCATCTCGGGCAGGTCGGCCCCGCATTTCGCGAGCCGTGTCTATAGAGCTTATCCCGAACGGGTAGCGCCTCTCGGTAACACTGCCAGGCCAGGGATCTCTGGAAGTTGTCCATAGGTCCCGGCCCGAAAGTCATCCTGAACAGGCGGGTCAGGTATTCCTCGTCGACGCCCAGGTTCGCCCCGAGATTGTCGTCGTACCTGCCCTCCACTAATCCCCTATAGAATGACTTCATTGTGATGGAGCCGCTCAAGGTGGACCCGGGACGGCAAAGTTGTTGCAGAGCAACGCGACACTCACGGTGCCATTCGCCATTCCTCGGCCTCTTTTTGATCCACGACTGCAGCTCGGTCATGGAGACGAGCTACGGGAAAACGCGTCGCACAAACGGCGACCGCACCTGCTCACCGTCGTCTACGTAGAGCCGGAGATGTCGCAGTCTCAGCGGATGTCTGCGCATCATCAACCACGGCATGCCCAGCCCTCCTTTCAGCGGGTGTTGGCAACAAACGGATCACCTCACCATCGGAACGCTTCCTTTCCACAAAAAGCGGAAGAGGATGCGCTCCATTTCGGTGATGGCGCGATCGGGACAAGGCACGACGGTCAGGCGGTATTCGATGACGGACGCTATGTACGCGTTCGCCACCCCCGCCCGACCTTTTAGGGACAGCTTCCTCTCGGACCATTGCCGGCAGAGAGTGGCCACCCTACTCGTTATCTCTTCCCAGTTCTTCTCCGTTTTCAGGTCCGGACCGAACCAGACTCCGAGCAACTTGACCAGACCGTCTGTCCAGCGTCCCACTACTGAGGCGCTGCCGGACGGTATGGGCTTGCTCCTCCAGATGCCGAGCAGCAAACCCACCGACTTATCCCGGTTGATTTTCGCTCCCGTCACCGCTTCGTAGTCTTTCAGCGTCTCGCCGACAAGCTCGATGTGCTCGTGGCTAGACGCTATGACTGTGACGTCGTCCGCGTATGCCGACACGCTCGTCCCGCACCCCAGTTCTCGCGGGATGCCCCTCAGCGTCGCCAGCTTCCGCAGTAGTGGCTCGAGAGTCAATACGTACAGGAGCGGCGACAGGGGGCATCCCCGACGAACCGAACGTGCAATTTCGAAGGGTCCCGATAGACGTCCATTGACGCGAACAACCGAACGGATGCCTGTGTACAAGGCAGCCATCCAGCCGCGGAAAACGGGACCGAAGCCGGCCGCTTCGAGGACGGCCTCCAAGTATCGATGGTCTACCCTATCGAAAGCTTTGGATTGATCCAAATTGATCAGGGCCCCACCCATGCCAGGTTCCTTAACTACCCTCTCTATGATGTAGCGCATCAGATGGAGGTTGTCATGGATGCTCCGGCCCGGCACGGCGCACATCTGCTCCGTGCCGACCAGTTTCTCGATGACAAGCGCCAACCGCTTGGCTAACACCTTGGCCAAAATTTTCATGTCTGCATTGAGCAGAGTGATGGGCCTAAAGTTATCTATGGCGTCCCCCTTGTTTGGATCTTTCTTCAGCAGCGTTACCGCTCCTCGGCTCACAAAACCGGGAATGCTCCCGTTCTGCTGCCAGTTGCAGTACACGGCTGCCAAGACGTCTCCAAACAAGTTTGGCATACAGTTGTAAAGCTCGTAGGGCAGACCATCCAAACCCGGAGATTTGTCCGTCGAGCAACCCGCCATCGCGTCCCTCACCTCCTCCGCCGTGATGGCCCCTTCACAGCACTCCGCCTCTCTTGCCGAGAGTCGTGGCAAGCTGTGCAGGTCGGCACTAAAGTCCACCCTGCCTTCTCGCTCGCCACTCCTCCCGAACAGTCGGGCAAAATGCCGCTGAAACGTCTCGCACATCTTGCTCGGCTCGAGCAATTCGCGCCCCTGTTCGTCTACCAGAGACCGGATGGTGGCTCTGTTACCCCGCTGCGCCTCCGCCACCCGGGCCTCTCGTGCGGCTCCAACACCTTCATTCCTCAGAGCACGCATCCTTGCCCTGACAGCGCACCCTTCGTGTTTAGCATTGAAGTGTTGGTCGAGGGCCAACCTCGCCGCTAAAACGTCGGATGCGATGCCACTTCGCAATGCCTCTTCTAACTTTATCACTAGCTCCCCTTCTACTCTGTTCCTCTCTACAGCTAGTGCCCTGCTATACCTTATTGCTTCCGCCCTTACTGCTCTCTTGAGGGCAAACCACCATTTGTTATTGATGCTGGCTCCTGTCAAAGCCCTCTTTACTAACGTGCTAATCCGGTCTCTGAAAACCTGTCTCGACGGGAAAGACACGTTTAGTTTCCAGTAACCGGGACCCTGCCTATGTGCCTTATCTAAGTCTAGCGTACACGTCACAAGTTTGTGATCCGTGTAGCTGACTATGTGGAACTGTGGACATCCTAAACTATCTCTATCTCTTGTCCTGCACACTATCCTATCTAGATACGACCTCGACGACCCCATGCGGTTGCTCCAAGTCCACGTTGGCACATTTGGGTGGTCGAGTCGGTACCTGTCAGACAACAGGAAGCGTCTGATCAGGTCTATGAGGCCTTTGCATCCCCTTCTAGTTTTGTCACTCCCCACGTAGTCTAGATGCGTGTCCAAGGTAGCATTCCAATCCCCCACTAAAAGTAAGGGACGAGACGTTCCCAGGAATACTTCTAGACGTCGAAAGAAGTCCGACCGACCTGTTAAAGGAGGCACATAAACTGCCAGCAACCGAAAAGCGCCTCCATCGCTGCCGTCCACATCTAGGACAACCAGTCTACCCTCCGGGTCCGTAAATATCGTCTTTACTTGGAGATCCAGACTCTTGCGAAAAAGAACCGCCGTGCCACTACCGCCCATCCTCGGCAGACAGGGAGAAAAATAAATGTTAAACTGTCCGCCAAACATGGACTTTAGGGCCCGCGGCTCATGAAGTCTGGTCTCACTAATGGCTATGATATCCAAATTGTGTGACTTGATGTCATTTAAGAGGTACCCTTGTTTCCAAGGCGACCCCAAGCCACGCACATTCACACAACCAATCTTCACCATGATTCTATTTATACGTGTGCTTTAAAGCACAAAACAAAAGAACAGTGTGTTACTTACCGTTAGAAAGTTTTGTTTCCTCCTTGGACTTTTCACCAAGGAGGCTATTGTACAATTTCTTGCACAAATATTTCTGGAATCCCCCTACCGAGTTGGGGTAGAGGGATTTTATTGTGTTGTGTAATGCTGGTGTTACATGAATAATTTTAATGTGTTTTGGCGGTGTTGTACGTGGGTGGTTGTTGGTTTTGATATCGTTATTTGTGATGTTTGTTTTAGAGTTGATGTAATTCATCAACTCTGTGTTTGTACTGTCTATTGCTGTTAGCATTGTTTTTTTTTATATTACTATTGGTGTTAGTAGTATTTTCGGGAGATGTGAATCTCCCTGCTTTGTTTGTGTTTGCATTTTGTTTTGTTTTCTTCTTACTGCGCTTCCTCTTTCCTTTCGTAGCTATTTTCCACTCCTCCCCACTCTCTTCATCGGATGATGGGAGTTCTGAGGAGTCAGAAAGAGGTAACGGCAAATTTTGTGCGTCTGTGTGTGTTTCTGTGAGTGTTTGTGTTGCTGTTTTTATTGATGTTGGCTGCTTGTTATTTGTGTGTGGTGTATGTGATATGGGGGAGGGAGAGGCAGTCTTGGAATTTTCTTTTTTTTTCTTCTGTTTTTGCAGTTTCTGTTGTCTTTTCTGTTGTGGTTATTGCTGATATTTCTGTTGTTGTTTTTTGTGTTGCTGGTGGTGTTGGTAGTAAGGTTTTTCTGTTGGGGGTATTTGGTAGTTGCTTCTGTTGTTGTTGTTGTTGTTGTTGTTGTTGTTGTTGTTGTTATTGCTGTTTTTGTTTAGCGGCCAGAGGGCAGTCCTTTTTCAGATGTGCTTCGCTGTTGCATAGGTAACAGCGAGGTCGCCTGCCCTCTACCACCACATACAGCTTGTGGTCCTCTGCCAATCTAATGTTTGGAGGAATTTTCTGTGAAGCCTCCTCCGTGATGTGGAGAAGGATTTCCAGATTTTTCCCTCCCCAGTTCTTTTCCTCTCCGACCGTAATCTCCAAAATATTTGCCTCCTCCATTTCCAGGCATACGGCCGATATCAGCCATTGGGTGTCCACCTCTGATGGCACATTTTTTATTATAACTTTGGTCACTCTCTGTCCTAGATAACTCGGTATCATCACCAAGTCATCTGTGCGGAGAGAGAGTGTCGAAAATTGTTTAGCTAAATTTTCATCCAGAAATCTCACCTGCACCGTCCCAAATTTTCTTCCCCAGGTGACATGATTTTGATAAGGCCAAATGTTTCTAAGACAAACTTCAATTTTATCTGTGCTAACATTTTCTACACGTCTGGTTTTTGTGTTTACCAGTTTATAAATGATGCACTTTTTGTTTTTCATTTCTATAATATCTTTTGGTATGTTTATTCTGACATCATCTCCTTCTTTCGTAAGAAGGGATTTTGTGTCTTTTATTTGTTTTTGTG
>NC_142930.1:71571133-71576133 GCF_046866305.1 Octopus bimaculoides | reverse complement strand
TCGAATGCAGCACTCAGCTCGAACACCAGGATATCTACACTTTCCAACTGGAAACTTGAGGAAAATTGAAATACCTTGTACATCATTGGTAAAAGCAATGTGTGTGTCTTATGAGTCTTATGAATTGCATCATATAACCCAAATAAGAAAACCAAGAATGAATTTTGCATGTCTTATTACTTACATTTGTTTCGGTACCACTTCAACATATGTAAATGATTTTATATGACAATTATGCAATGGTTTGATAGATTCTCTTAGAATAACATTTCATCTGACAAGCATCAAGTGGTGCTTCATCATGCCAGTCTGATGCACTGTCACAATATAATGGAGTGGTATGGACAAGTCGCTAAAGTGGAGGAAGTGAATTAATCTTTACCAAACAGTTGAATGGTGTATTGGCTGTAATTTAGAATGATTGTGCGCACGCGTGCATGTATGTGAGAGAGAGAAAGAGAGTTGAATTCTAATGTTAGCCACATTTGAAAGTAATGAGAATTTTCTGAGGAAGACCTCTGTCCAAAAAGTTAAGCTCTCTTGTCACGGAACTCGTATTCATTATGTAATGGCAAGATAAAATATCAAATGTCAAAATCTTAGAAAACTTATTTTCGTGCAGATGGGTAAGACATGTTGTTCAAATGAAAGATGAACGCATTCCGAAAATTCTTTTGCATAGCTAACAAGTAGAGAGATTTCGCGGTAAAGGAAGACTTACCCTTAGGTTTAGGGATAAGCTGAAGCAATCACTAAAGCCTCTACGGCTTAATCTGACATCTTGGGTAAGTCATTGCCATAACTATGTCTTACCATCATGCAAATTCAAAGTAAGCAGTGTCCCCATTGTGAATTCATTGCAAAATTCACCCCTGGACTCAAATTAAACTCACACCTCCATCGCAAATAGAGCAAGTTCCTTTTATTTTTAAAAGTAGTTCTCTCTCTCTGTTTTCTTAAATCCTCTCCTATATCGAAATCAAACTCTCCTATGTCAAAATCGACGTTATTCGCCATCATATATATCATTCATATATGGCAGTGGGTTAATAATACACTTAAGGTCAACTTTTACTCACTCGCGGCCAGTTTGACGCTTTACCACTAATTCAGATTTAACACAACCTTAATTCGTTTTTTCGCACTATGATGAACCAGTGGTAAGCAACATTTTGACATAAAATGATCGAAATTTAGAAAAAAATTATGATAAAAAATGTAGAGCCAAAAATGTGAGAGTAACGCTTTGAGTCGTAATTTCTGTTATTTCAAAAGCAAACTATATGTAGCTTTAAGTAGTCAAAAACTTGGTAAGAAACGCCTAAAATTGACTCAAAATATTTCAGGTATTTCAAAAGCAAGTCATGCTTTAAGAACCCGATGAGTACAATCTTTTGGAGAAAGCCCCGTTAAACGATGTTAAATAAAAAAAATAGTTATGTAGCTTGAAGTGATAATTTGTTGTTTCCAACTTTATTCACACGAGGCCAATTTAACGCTTTACCATTACTTCAGTTTTTGCTCAATCTTAATTGTTTTTTTTTTTTTGGCACTATGATGGAGCCGTGGTCAGCTGCCTTTTGACACAAAATAATTGAAATTTGGTTCAGTAGAAAAATGTTATGATAAAAAATGTAGGGCCAAAAATATTTATTTTGACTCGTAATTTTTCAGTTATATAAAAGAAAAACTATACTTTAATTATGACTATTCAAAAGAACTCAATGAGTAGAATATTTTGGTGAAGACCTCGTTAAAAGATATTCGATAAAAAAAAGTTATGCAGCTTTAAGTAGCCAAAAATATTGGTGTCAAAAATTGCAAGGCTACAGTAGAATCCCCATTAAGAAGCAACCACAAGAATTTGACCGCAAAGTGTCATTGGAGGCCTACCATATCCAGATTGAGCTATTGGTAGCCACAATGGATGGAATGATGGGAAAAGAGCTACTAGTCTAAGGGGCGCTGCATTAGAGATACTGAGCCAGTTGCCTAAGAAGGACAGCAGCTGTTATTCTTCACTAGTTGAGGTGTTAGACAGAAGATATGGCACTATGTACCTGACTGAAGTTTACAGGGTACGATGGTTGGAATTGTTGGCACTGTGGGGAGCCAGGGTACAAGATGCAAGATTGTTACAGCCTGAAGAGAGAGCAAAGGCTGGGCGGTAGTAAAAATTCACACTTAGGAGAGAGTGTGAGACATGTGGTGAAAAGGAACATCTCAATTTTGACTACCCTACAGCAAAGAAGGATAATAAGAAGGTAACGAAAGACAAAGGAGAGTCGAAAAACTAGAATGGGCTGGTGTCAAGGGGCAACCGCCAGCCGAATATTCCAAAAAAGCCCGAAACCCGAGAAGATGTAAGGAGACTGTAATTGACAGTATACAAGTGGATAGTAGAATTGACGGCCAGAAGTGTCGCCTTCTGATTGATTCGGCCTCGGACTTTTGGGAGACCCGAGATGTTACGACATCGAAAACTACCAGAGTCATCACGGCATTAGTGTGGTGTTACCGGGTACTGTACTGAACTGAGAAGACCGGTTGATGTCCTAACTGAAGTTGCAGGACAAAAGGTCATACTTCCAGTCTACGTGGTGGAGATGGAGTATTTTTGTCACTTAGGTCTGAACTACTTGGCGTTTATGGGGTGTCAAGTGGACTTCTGCTCCATGAAGCTTTGGGTGAAAGGAAAATTAGTCCCTGTCAGGGTGGTAAAGCGGACATTTGCTGGTGGTTTAGGGAAAGCGTTAGGGGTGGCGGTGATCCCACCGAAATTAGAACTACTGCTCCAGTGTAGTAAGAATCACCATATTGGCACAGGAGATCATTGGGCAACCGGCTCGAAGGATGGCGCCAGCGCAGCATAAAGAAATGGAACGTTCTGAAAGAAAGGTCAATACGGAAAAATGTCTACGAGACAAAAGAAATGTTGAGTCAGAATTGCAAAATGTTCGTCAAAACTTTGTAGGAGAGACCAAATTTTCCACGAAGTCAAAGGAAAGCATACACAGCAGTTGCAGGGACGTGATAGGAAAAAACTTGAGCCAGAAAATAGATCTTTTAATGGAATAAAATAGGAAACTAAAAGAGCAAGTGTCCTCACTGAACAGTAACAACAGCCGACTGTCAGAAAGTAAATTTCAGCTGGTCCAGGAAATTAACGAATAGGTTTCTTTCTTCTTTCTCGCCCTTGTAAAGCCTAGCCAGTCTCATGGACTCGGTTTCTCGGTTTCTATGGAGTATGTGTTCCCCCCTGCTGGACGGGACGCTGGTCCATCGCACCATTACTCAAGAAACAGGAAGAAAGAATGAGAGGAAGTTGGGGCGAAAGAGTACACCAGGGATCGTCACCACCCCCTGCCGGAGCCTCGTACAGCTTTAGGTGTTTTCGCTCAATAAACACACACAACGCCCGGTCTCGGAATCGAAACTGCGATCCTCCGTCCGCTGCCCTAACCACTGGGCCATTGCGCCTCCACAACGAATAGGTTTCAAAAAAAAAAAAAAAAAAATTGACCCGAGAAATTAACAAACTAAAGGCGAATATCTTTCAAAAAAAAAGTCACCCGGAAAATTAACGAACGAAAGGCGATTATTTTACAAAATAAAATAAAAAATAAAAAACGAAAAGGTTGAGTTACAACGCTCTATAAAATATACATACTCTATAAAACTTATAGAGTATGTATAAAATGATGTTAATAATTAGGTAAATGAGTAATTTTTTATCAAACATAACTAGTCAGGGAACCTTTTGATACCGCCTCATATGTACACGTATATCTATATCTATATCTATATCTATATGTATGTGTGTGTGTGTGTATGTGAGTGTGTGTGTGCACGCGCGCGTGTATATATATTTATATATGTATTTGTGTAATATATATATCAGTGTATATATATGTGAGTGTGTGTGCGCGTGTATATATATATATAGACACTCATTTAATTTATTCACATCTGATGATATATTGAAAATGAAACTGTGAGTATATGACGCATAATGAAAGTGTTTTCACAATGAGGTATGTTAGTTAATGAAACGGTTAAATTTGACGATTCAGACACGACTTTACGCCAAAGTCTCATGCACGACTATCAACACTTATACTGCCCTGTGATGACTACTATTTGCACTGGTTAATAGAGAAATGATTTTAAAAGCCTTTTGGTCAAAATATGCGCCAAACAAGTTGTTATTCGATATAAAAAGAGCATTAATGTCGACCTGGTCACCCTGAAAGACTTACTACACAAAGCTTTGGATAAGCTGTGGACGGTCACACTTTTGATTGAAAACCTGATATGGCAAGAATTCGAAGCATTTTGCCCTGGTATTTGATCGACTGCTCCAAGAGACAATAAAATCGTAACGCGAATTTTTTTTTTCAATAAAACTGGATACTTTCTTTATGGAAATCAGAGATTATATAGCTATTTTCTCCAGTAAGCAAAACCACGAGAATAAAACTTTTGATGGAAATAAAAAGCCAATAGAATAGAAGCAGTTTACTTAAGGTGGTTGTAAATAATCTGCTTCTAATACATATATTTATAGAGATATACTTATATATATATATACATATAGATCTACGTGCTTATACCTATTCTTATACTACCACATGCATTATGCACATGCATATTCACAGCTATATGGCGGACAGTCACATCATACGTACACATGCATATACACATTCAAACACATTCACAGGCAAGAGTACACAGACAAACTATTATTTCACTATTTTCTTTCTCTCCAGATAGTAAACACCAATATATATGTATATACATATATACATGCATATACATAGAAAGAGATGGATAAATATATAGACCAAAAATCATATATATATACATATACTTATCTCTTTCTCTCTCTCTCTCTCTCTCTCTCTCTCTCTCTATATATATATATATATATATATATATATATATATATATAAATATGCATATATGTATATACATATATACATATATATATATATATATAT
>NC_142930.1:71511133-71566133 GCF_046866305.1 Octopus bimaculoides | reverse complement strand
TGGTGTCTCAAATAGAATTTTTTATTACACTTGCGAGCCTCCGTATATGTAATGGAATATCGCAGCTTTTATCTTGGTCATCCATAGTTGTATCATATATTGATTACAAATTTTAGCACAAGGCCAGCAATTTGTGGGGAGGGGATAAATCTATTAGATCGACCTCAGTGTTCAACTGTTACTTATTTTACCGACCCAGAAAAGATGAAAGGCAAAGTCGACCTCGACGGAATTTGAACTCACAACGTGGAAACAGAGGAAATACTGCTAAGCATTTTGCCCGGCGCGGTAACGATTCTGCCAGCTCTCCGCCTTCGTTGTGTCATACATAAGTTTCACACGTTGGCACAAGTGTAGCAATTTCGTGGGAGGAAGTCAGTCGACTACATCAACCCCAGTACTCAACTGGTATCTATTTTATCGGTCCCGAAAGGACGACCGGCAAGGTCGAGCTTTGAACTCAGAAAGTTAAGCCAGAAGAAAAGCGTTTAGCCCGCGTGCTAACGATTCTGTCAGCTCGCCACCTTAGATGCACTACACATTAATGTCCTCACCTGTCCCCGTTGGTGATATAAACAAGAGTTCATTTTGCAAGAACCAATATGGGAGATTCTCTCATGATAATACCCCAGTATAGTTTGTCCTAACAGAACATCTACGTTTAAGTAGGTATAAATATAGAAGTCATAGTCAGTCAAATAAAATCATCCGAGAATTGTCATAAGAAATTGCCACGGCTATGGTGTTGTTTGGCCCCAGATCATGCTTCATCCAGAATACCTATGACTAAATGTGATCAAGCTGTTTCGTATTTTATTGAACAATATATTGAATAACTACAATTGGTGTATCTAGTGTAGTTAATATACATTTCTTTTCTCTCTTTAATTTTCATGTCAGTTGCGGTGCGATATGAGAGATTTAGCTTCTATATTTAGCAAGTAAAATCTAGCCATGCAATAAAATAACAAGATAATGAGGTCATGTGACCTCAAATCGATAGAAATCGATAATACAGCCATTGGGAAATATATTCACTACACTCCAATAACAACAAAAAAATAATGATAGAATATGAGTTAGAGAGAGAGTTCCATTACCGCACGCTACCACTGTGCAGTCCCACAGGAAACCACCTCTCTAAGATACTGTAGGTAGTAGTTTTCCTATGAGATTTGGAGGAGAGGTACGGTCGAAGACTTTATCAAAAGCAACCACACTGTTTTAACTAATTTTTCCGAAGGCGAGAGTTCACTTATATGTCAGTTTCAAGGAAGTCGTAGAAATAGTTATTAAGGGGTTTTATAGATTCAAGGTTATTGGAGGGGGCCTTTGAGTTGTTGAACGTGTGTTCAGTAGGACGATAGCGAGTAGAGGAGTTGTTTTACTTAGGCGACACTGTAATATGTCTTCAACATCCAGGTTACATTACTGAAAGAAAGAGAGAGAGAGAGAGAAAGAGAGAGAGAGAGAGAGAGAGAGAGAGAGAGAGAGATGGGGAGACAGAGAAAACAGTCATTCAGGCTTGAAGACAGATAGACAGATAGACAGACAGACTGACAGAGGAGGGTGATTGAAGAGAATAGTAAGGATTGGGCTAACTTTTGAGTGTAAGTTCGTTCAATAGTGAACCTAGTGGAGAGGAAAAAGATAATTTATAGGCGATTTACCTTATGCGTATAGAGTGGAGACGACATATGTGGAAGGTTCAGGACCATCGAAGTAGAGAATTGGAGGAAATGAGTATTTCGCAAAGTTGGTAGGAATTCTTTTGGCAATGGGCCAAAAGAATCGATTGCAATTTTGGAAATAGGAATCATTCATGGTTCGGATGAAGGTCTTGCAGATGTTGGCAGGGCATAGTAAAAGCCGTCCATTTTGTTGAGGTGAGTGTGCTTTTTCCTCGAGTTTTGCAGGTTTTGTTCTTTGTCTGAACTAATTTTGAGTAACAGCTACAAAGGAACCACCGAGGTGTGGGCCTTGCTGTTTTGCATTTTGGCTGTATGTGGGACGTGAAAGGATTTGCCAAATAAAATGGCTTCCATCACACTGTCCAACTCTTTCTATCAGAAAGATCAAATGTGAAACATACGCTCACAGGAATAGTCGATACAGAACTGAAAAATTTCGACTAGTCAGCCGACATGATACACCATAGATATCTGTGAGGTGGGTCAGGCAATTAGGTGTGTATGGGTAGTCGCAATGAGACAGAGGACGGGCTGACAGTTACAGAGAATTTGTATTATACAGGGTGTCCACTAAGTCTGGTTACATGGGGATTAACACATACTTTTAAAACAAAACAATTTTATTTAATTATAATGTTAATAAATAATATTTTCAAAATGATTTCCATCATTTTCAATGCATAACTTGATGCACCTTGCAAAATTCAGGTGAACTCGATTAAATAAGTCTATATTGCCATCAATTTCAGCACACTGACTGGTAATGCGTTCTCTCATGTGGTTTAAATCTGTAATCTTTATTGAGTAAACTTTCTCTTTCAACATACCCCAGAAAAAAAAGTCAAGGAGGGAATGAAATTATTATTCCTTATATTTAATTATTTATGTTATGATTTTATTTACTCCATGTACCCAGACTTTGTGGACACCATGTAGATACAGAGACATTGTTATGGCTTGATAGAAGCTGTGCTTGAAAGTAAGAAAGACAACTTGGAGGTTTAGCGTATCAGTTCCTTAATTAGGAAAGTATATAGATGAAACTAGTTGATATAAACGTTCGCGGATTATTACAGATTATTTTTTTTTTCGTGATGGAATTTCTATGTACAGAGTGTGAGAACAAAAAATTGTTGTGATCATTAAAATTATTGATGGCAATGACTTAAATGAAGGATAGGATAATGACAAAAGGTCGAAAGTATTTTGGGAGAGTGAAGGAAGAATCAGATATAATTACAGGTAGACAATGAGAGTCATAAAACTGAAGACTTTACTGTGGAACCTGTGGAGGACTTGGAGGAAGCGGTCTTTTAACGAAATTAATCACAAATACGAAATTTTACTGCCATGCAAAGCACAGTTTCTCTTTTGCACGATGTCTCAGTGAAGCATGTGCGAAACACACACGCGAAATCAACACCGGAAACTTTACAAATTATACAATATAAAGGGAACAAAACCCTAATTTCATAAATTGAGTAATTACGCATACACTTGAATGTCTACACATATATTTTAATACACATTGGACTATACATACATCCCAATGTTTACAAAACTACGTGAAATCTACAGGACACACATTCACGCATATGGAAACACTTCATGAACAATTCATAACTTTAAAGACACAAAAAAACATATGCCCGGAGATAAATCTATCAAAAAAAAATAATAATACAGACGAATACAGATCTGTTAGCCTTAAGAAGCTACGTTACGAGCAATATTACAAGAAGAGAACTCGGAGACAGTGTTGTGTCAAAAACAACCCTAAACAGACAGAACTGACCCTAATGTCAACGTCCAAGCTCGTCATACCTCATTGATAACAAAGCAAAATAAAAACCAAATTGGTCATCGACCGGAACAACAAAGACCAGGCACTCGAATGATGAAACAGATTCAATTCGAAAAATCAGTTACTGGTTCACATCTTCCCGAAACACAGAAGCTGGAAGTACCCCACAACCGGAATATTCCAACAGATGGCCATCCATGCTCGTCATCAAATAACCAAAAGAAAATGAATGAAAAATGGTCTAGGTGAGATAATAAAGAAGTTGTTACGGTCTTCTACCATGCCATATATTTCCCCATAAATAAATCTAATACTGTACAAACCTACTTAAACTGGAATCAGAAACACCTTGAAGTAAGACCCTACATAGACAGTAACAAACTTGCCAACAACAGAAGAAACATTATGAAAAAGAAATTACTAACACAATTAGAGATTGACCAAACTAAACAATCAGTAAGGGATAAAAGGAACGAAGCTGCAGCTCTAGAAGATACTACGGAGGAAATAATTATAGACTAGCCCAAGGCTGTTGAAAATGCAATAATCATTGAAAGAGTTAATATAACTGACAAGCAAAGTGGAATACTCTCTGAACCAACCATAAACACTAAGGCAAATAGATGAAGAAAGTCACACAGAAATTCACCCAACAGAACTACATGATCTAAAAAATCAAATCCTGATTGAATGGCTGGAAATTAAAGAAACTAGTATGAATGAATACGACACTCTCAAAAATTCGCAATTCTAACCAAAACCTGAAAATACTTGATAAAATCCGCCTTGCATTTAAGGATGTAATTTCAACTAATGATGTTGATATTACAGATCTTAACCACCTGTACTATGCATTCCCGAAAATCTCAACGATTCTATGTGGTGAAAAGATTGCAAAACGACAACATTCCCACAGAAGCCTTCTTGGCAAGAACGCATTCAACAACAAATTAATCTACTTAGGTCTGACAGAGAATGTTTAAAGACTATCAAACTAACAAAAACCTGAAAATTAACGAAAAAATATATGAAAACCATATTTGACATCGATAGCACCATAGAAACCATCAAACAAAATATATGTCCTAAAGCTGCCCGCATAGCAAGGTATGAAAAGTGCGTTAGATTCTTCAAGGACAACAACATATTCAAAAATAACCCGAAATTTTTTTTACAGGAAGATAGGGAAAATACCAGTTATAGTAAAGACTGTCCAATCAAAAGAAGTGCAGGAATTTTGGAATAAGATTTGGTCAGAAGAATATCTACAGACGTAGACTCCTTAGAAGAGCAAAAATGGGGACGTATCACGGTAGAAGATGTAAGATCTGCTCTCAGGAAGTCAAGCAAATGGAAGTCTCCAGGAAAGGGTAAAATTCATGACTTCTGGTTGAATGCCTTCCCAGAGAGCCATGAACTGCTAACAAAACTTTACAACAATGTTTTTCTATAGCTTAGTATAATTCCCTCTTGGCTAGTGAATGGTGTAACATTCCTACTTCCAAAAAACGAAGAAAAAAATGAACCAAAAGATTATAGACCCATAACCTGCTCAGCAACAATGAATAAAATGTTAACATCTGTCTTGATTGAACTACCTATATATTTTTTTTTAATGAAAGTGGCATATTCCCTAATGAGCAAAAAGGATGTAAACGTGGGTCCTAATGTTATAAAGATCAGCTACTCATCAACAAGATAATCTTGGAAGATTGTCACAAAAGACACAAAACCTTGTCGATAGCCTGGATAATCTAAAAAAAAGTTTTCGATAGTCTACCACATAGCTGGATTAAGAAATGTCTGGAAATGTATAAAACAGCAACTATTCTGCGAAACTTTTTGTCTGTAAGTATGAGATCATGGAGAACCACGCTGACTTTAAGCAGTGACAATGAATCTCTTAATGCTGAAGATGTAAGAATTTCCTGTGGAATTTTCCAGGGTGACTCTAATCACCACTCCTCTTTTGTCTATCTTTAATACACTTCTCACAATTGCTCAATGATGTACAATACGGTTACAAAATGTTTGATAAAAATATAAATAATTTCATTTACATGGATGATTTAAATCTCTTTGCAAAATATGACCAACAACTACAGGGCTTACTAGTGATTGTTAAACAATTCAGTGATGATATCTGAATGCAATTTGGCCTCGATAAATATGCAAAAATTACGTTTATCAAAGGAAAAATGACAGAAACAGCCAACGTTAAGCTTCATCAGCAGAATGTCATAAAGGAATTAGAGCCAGCGAAAGCAACAAATACCTTAGGGTATTTGAAGGGGACGGAATCAAACATTCAGTGATGCGGAAAATATCAGGCGAGAATGTTATTGCAGGGTGAGAGCAATACTCAAGACAGAGCTGAATGCAAGAAGCGATCAATACTTTAGCCATAGCAGTCGTGACTTACAGTTTCAATATCATTAATTGGTCAATTACTGAAAAATGTAATCTTGACAGAAAAATACGAAAATTGCTGACTATGCATAGAATGCACCACCCAAAGGCAGATATAGAACGACTTTATCTGTCAAGAAAAGCGGGAGACCGTGGACTTTACAACTGGAATTAACATTGAAGGTTGCCACAAATTGACCTAGACACCCACCTGAAAAACTCTGATGACTGGATGTTAAAACTTGTCTCAAAATATGAAAACACGAAAGCATCATACTCAGTAACAAAACAGGCAAAGGAATATCTAAGTGAATTCCAAATACAACAAATTCCAGAATTAGACGTACTGGAAACAAGCACAGAAAAAGCTAAGCATATGAAAACCCATGATAAAACTGTTGACTTAGATATCTTTACTGATAAATGGCAAGAAAAACCTCTCAGCTAATAATGCTGATGTTAACAAAGCCCCTACCCATCAACGGTTAGTGTCTTCTGGCTTAAAATCAAAAACAGAAGGGTTTATCATAGCAGTCCAAGATCAATGCCTACCTGCATATTAAAGAACGGCAGTAGCCCAACATGTCGTGTATGTCAACAACAAAATGAAACCATTGATCACGTCTCTATGTGCAGTTTTCTTGCGCCTACAGAGTATCTCAACAGGCATGATAGAGCTGCACAGAATATTCACTGGGTAATTTGAAAAAAACCTGGATCTGCTCCATGATAAAAACTGGTGGGAACACAAAGCGCCTCTAGTGCTTGAAAATAATTCACGTCTCACTCCTCTGGAATTGCACCATTCAAACTGACAGAAAGATAAATGCGAATAGGCCAGACATTATATTGAAAGACTTGAGACAAAAACCATGCCTCCTCATTGATATGACTGTCCAAATCGCTATAAATGTATCTGTCAGGACCTACCAAAAACTGAGCAAATATAAAGATCTTGAAATAGAAATTGGCAAAATGTGGAACCACAAGACTAAAACAATGCCTGTTGTCATAGGTGTCCTAGGAATGATAGCAAAAGGGGCTGATTGCTACCTAGATCAGATACCAGGAAATCCCAAAATGGCAGAAATTCAAAAGCTAATGTTCATGGGAACCGCCCATATCCTACGTAAAATACTGTCTATGTAATCCCAAATTTTAAAACAAACTCATAATTTTCTTATGTTTTCTTAAACATTCTCTAGAACAATACGATGTACAAAACCAAATATTTGACACCCTAGGCATAACACCAACATGAACTTCTAACTTGTTGTTTCTTGAGGACTTTGGGTGAGACTTGGAGCCAACTTGTGCAAATACAAAGCAAAAGTCAACCATATAATAATAATAATAATAATAATAATAATAATAATAATAATAATAATAATAATAATAATGATAATAATAACATTAGCTCAGGGCTAAAAGCAGAGAGTGAAGGTTTCATATTAGCTGCTCAAGACCAATGCTTATTAACCCGGAACTACCAAGCCAATGTGATAAAAAATGGAGCTGACCCACAATGCCGATTCTGTAACGATGAAATTAAAACTATAAACCACTTAATTTCAGGGTGTAGACTCTTAGCCCCTGTAGAATATAAAGCAAGACATGACAGAGACGGCCAGTATTTACACTGGTCAATATGTCGGCATTATAAAATCAAAACCGCTGATAAATGGTATAAACACCATCTTGAAGCTGTGACTGAGGGAGAAAATGTATCGATTCTCTGGGACTTCCCCGTACATACCGACAAAAGTATAAAAGCTAATAAACCGGATATTATTAAAGATCAGACAAAAAAGGTGTGTTTATTAATTGACATGAGTATTCCTTGCGATCACAATATAGCGACGAAAGAATTTGACAAGATCGGTAAATATAAAAACTTGCTAATAGAAATTGAAAAAATGTAGCATGTCAAGACGACTACCGTACCAGTGATTGTAGGATCTCTAGGAATGATAAAAAAAGGTACTGAAACCTATTTGAAAACGATACCAGGCCTACCATTCCTGCAGGAAGTGCAAAAAATCGTGTTAACTGGAACGACTCATGTACTGAGAAGAGCATTATCGCTGTGAAAACAACATCCATTCATGAATTTATTTATTTATTAATTTTTTTTGAATACATATTTTACCTGTGAATTTGCGTGTGTAAATTGGGAATGCATACAATGAGCTTCTCTGCCCTAGGTGTATTCAGCTTTTACCGAAGTACCTGCCCGAATGATGTTTATAGTGATCAAATGTGTGTGCTGTACATTAGCTCACTCTCGCCATCAAACCGATGTTGTATAAACAAGCGCACAAGTGTGTCATACGTCAGATGTTGAAATGATCACAGAGCAACGTGAGATGAAGTGTTTTGCCCAAGAACACAACGCACCACCTGGTTTGGGAACTAAAACCACGATCGTGAGATCGTGAGTGCAACACCTAAAGCACTAGGCCATGCGTGTTGTAAATCATATTTTCCGAATTTCATTAACAATTTCGTTCCCATCAGGATTTTCTCTGAATTAAGTTCCGATCTGTTATATCTTAGCTGTCAATCAATCACATCTAACTGCAAACTGATAGAATGAAAAAAGTATAAATCCTGTATATAAAAAAAAAAAAAAAATGTGTACCGTGATGAGATATAAGCAAACAAGCTATTGAGAGGTGCAGTTAATAGTAATAACTATATGAGAATTATACCTAATATGAGGTACTTATGTATCTCGCGATGCATATAAGTCAGTTTAAAGAAATCTCATCCTCCTACAGTGTATCACTTTCGCATACGCGACAATGAAGACTTCAGTGAAGATGCAAAAATCAAAGAGGTAACGAGGCGCCTTTTTTTTTCTGTTTTTGGCTTTTTATCATGCATCTCTTTTGTTGTCTTCATTTATTTCGATTATTTAGTTACGAAAATTATTCACTTATTTTTTATAAGCCAATGCCTGGGTGGGAGGAGAGAAATGTGTAAAATCTAGTTTGCTAATGACATCAGATTTCCGTGAAGTTTGTCAGGACCTTTTAGTTAAGAAGTCAGTTGAGTAATATCGTCCCGGGGTCATGGGGTCGGCGTTTTGAAAGAGGGCGGGCATTGAAAGAAAGAGAAAATAGGATGGAATGAAAGAAACGGTGTGAAATAAAGGGTTAGGTGTGGTCGGGCTAGATGCCTCAGTTGTCAGAAGTTCATTCCCGTTGTTTTTACGTCAACAGCAATAATCTTTCTTCCTTGACTGCACTAATGGATAGAGAAAAACATAGGATATTGAAGTAGAATGTTAGCTGCAGATGAGACAGGGCAGTGGATAGGAGGACAGTTGGAAGGAAGGAAAGTAGGGAGAGATGGGAATGGATGAGTAGGAAAGAGAGAAGGTGTGGGTGAAAGATGAAGGTGGATGGGTGGAGACAACGGAAAGGTACTGGAAGACAGGAGTAAAAAAAGAATGAAATGAATAAAGGGGGAAAAGTGTAAAAAACGAAAGAAATAAAACAGAGAGAAGCGAAAGAACAAAAACAAAACAGGGTGGAAAATAAAAACATGATAGAAAGAAAGAAAACAAGGAGGGGAAAGAAGAAAAGAAACCAAGAAGGCACGAAGAGAGAAAGAAGCTGAAGAAGGAAGAAAGGTGAAAATAGTTCTTAAAAAAGGCAAAACGGGTAGGTATGTTGGGGATGAGGTTCGTATAGGTTAGTTAGAGGTTGGTGAGTAGATGGTAAAGTAAGAGAAGCGGTAGATATAAAAATGAGAGGAGGAGGCGGAGGAGAAATGAAATTAAAGTGAAAGTATGAATTGGTTAAGGTGGAGTAGTGGGGTTTGTAAAAAGTATTTGAATTATAAATTTAATTTTTGCCCTGTTTTCTTTTTCGTTCAAGTGCTGCTGGTAGAATTGGCATGGTCTTTGTAGCACCAACGTTGAGTATGTATGCGGTTGTTCGTTGCGAAGATTATAGTAGCACATTGCTGGTGATGTTTGTGCGATTGTGGTTGTGGTTGTAGTGGTGTTGGTGGTATACTAATGCTAGAGTGAGTGGCGGTAGGTGGAGGTCAGTGGTCATAGTAATGGTACCGTGGATGGTTATGTTGTAGAGACGATTAGATTGCTGGCAGTGAAGAGTTTGTCATGATGAGTGAGGAACACAGCGTTAGTGTGGTTTAGTGCCGACCTAAGGTTAAACAACAGTGACAATAACAGCAGCAGAAGCAGCAATAACAACAACATCGACAATAAATACAACACTACTACAACTAATGATAACAACAATAATAATAATAATAATAATAATAATAATAATAATAATAATAATAATAATAATAATAATAATAATAATAATGATAAATAATAATAATAATAATAAAAATATTCAGACAAATACATAACAAAAACACCAGGACTTGCAAATATATATAACATACAGAAGATTGCACTACTGGGCACTGCACACATCCTACGCAAAACACTTTCAATACAGTAACAATAAGAGCATCACAGCAAACCACAGCACATACCCAAGGCACACAGAGCTGCGCTCGGTAGTGAAGTGAAAGCACGTTATAAAAATAAAACTACTTAACAATAATAATAATAATAGCCCTTTCTACTGGAGGCACAAGGCCTGAAATTTGGCGGGAGGTGACTAGTCGATTACATCGACCCTAGCTTTTCACTGGTACTTAATTTATCGTCCCCGAAAGGAAGAAAAGCAAAGTCGACCTCGGCTGAATTTGAACTCAGAACGTAGCGACAGACGAAATACCGCTAAGCATTTCGTCCGGCATACTAACTATACTACCAGCTCACCGCCCTATAATGATAATAATAATAATAATAATAATAATAATAATAATAATCCTTTCTACTAAGGGCATAAGGCCTGAAATTTGGTGGGAGGGGACTAGTCGATGACATTGACACCAGTGTTCTACTGGTATTTGATTTATCGACCCCGAAAGGATGAAAGGCGAAGTCGGCGGAATTTGTGGCTGTGTGCTAAGAAGTTTCCTTCCTGTCCACATGGCTCCCGGGTTCAGTCACAGCGATAAAAAAGTAGTAGCAGTAGCAGCAGCAGCAGTGATGGTAATAGCAGTAATAGTCGTTGTTGTTTTATGTTGTTTTATGTTGTTGCTGTTTGTTGTTGTTTTGCGCTAGGGTGTTACTGAACATGTTTAAATGTAATCTAAGTATTATTTGAGTGAAATGTAGTTACTGCTTTTAGATCGGTCAGCGACTAGGTTAGTCCGTGTACAAGACAGCATTAAGATGGCGTTTCAGAGATTGTATTTATTCGCAATGTTTTTTGCCATGGAGATGACGACGACGACGACGATGATGATGATGATGATGGTAAAGGTGATGATGATGGTAAAGGTGATGATGATGAGATTGTTGAAGGTGGCGATATTGATGATGAGGATGATGATGAATGTTATTGTTGTTGTTGTTGTTGATGATGATGATGATGATGATGAAATGTCTAGAAGTAGTGATGTACATTTTGATTGTGGTTGTGGTGGTGGTGATGATAATAGTGTTGGTGCTCGTGATAGTTGTGGTGTTGACGGCGGGGGTGTTTTCAGCCGCAATCGTGATGCTACGGGTAAAGGTAATTATCGTCGTCATCATCATCATCATCATCATCATCATTATTATCATTATTATTGTTATTATTATTTTGAGGTGGTAGGAGTAGTAGTTATGATGATGGTAGTTTTGGTGGTGGTGGTGGTGGTGGTGGCGGTAGAGGTATTGGTGTACCATCAAAGTCTGGCAGGTCGTGTCAATTCGAATTAACGGCGAAGGTGGATGTATAAAAGAGGTGGGGAAGCGATGAGGTAGGCGTAGAGTAGAAGAGCAAGAGAAATCGTGTGGTATGGAAATGAAGAGAGGTGAAAGTGGAGAGCTATGCGATAAGGAAGATTTTGATAAAAGAAGAGAGATGGAGAAACATGTATAAGAGAGAGAGAGAGAGGTAGAGAAGGAAAAGAAAAGACAAAGAATTGGTGATTGAATGTAATGGTGAGCAGAATATAAGGTTAAGTATGAGAAGGAAGGGAGAAAGGAACAATAAATGGATAGAGAATATGAATAGAGAGATAGAGATAGAGATAAATAGATAGAGAGATAGATAGATCAGCCTACTAAAAAATATAGCATCCAGCTCTCCTTCAAATAACACTATCGCTTTCAATAGAGTACGTTTGGAAGTGAAAGTAGACGTGGCCCTTTGAAAGTGAAAGTAGACGTGGCCCTTTGGAAGTGAAAGTAGACGTAGCCCGTTGGAAGTGAAAGCAGACGTGGCCCATTGGAAGTGAAAGTAGACGGGGTAAACGTTGTTGTGGTGATAGTGGCGGTGTTGACGTAACATTATTTATTGATTTCTTATCCAAGTTCAACCACTCAGGTCGGAGGAAGGGAGCAGTATATGACTGGTACTTTCTTTTATTATCACTAGGAAGTTGAAAGGACAACTTGACACAGACAAGGTTTGAATTCAGAAGGCAAAGGAACGTTACTAATTATATTATTGGGCTGTCACATAAATTTGTTCGTTTTTTTTCTACAATTATTATTTTAATCCTTTCCAATATTATTCGAATTAATATGAAAATTATTTTTATCGTAATGTTTTATGTTTTTCATTATTTTTTAGCACTTATTCTTTCTATGCAATTTATGTTCGTCATTTTTGAAATTGAATAAATTTTACTTCTTTTCTGAGATATAACGATGGAGTTCTACGTAGAAAAAATGACCAGTTAAGCTTCAAAAGCTGTCAAGGCCGCTCGAGACATTTGTGCTGTGTATGAAGAACGTGTTATAACAGAAAGAACTGCACAGAAATGGTTTTCCTGCTTCAACGAGGACAACTTCGACTTCACAAGCTTTCTACGTTCCGCTCAGTTCAATGAGAATCGATTGCTCGTGCTCATCTACGAGGATCCGCTCCAAATCCACAAGGGAAGTGACCTAGCAGATGGGATGCTTTCATGAAACCTTAGCCTGTCAACTTCATGTGATGGATAAGGTCCAAACTAGCACAACAACGCTTGCTCTTATGTTGCTAATTTGACCAAAATATTACTCAAGAACTCCGGTTGGAAGTTCTGCCATACCTAACATATTATCCTGAAATTTCTAGCTAGAGCATTATGTTTCTTGTCAAGAATACATTGCATACTGTCTCGCAATTCCACTAACGTAAAATATATCACGTTAATATAACTGTCAATGTTTCTATACTCTCAATGGATTTGAAAAACAGAAAGCAAGAATCTTAGTTGGTGTACAATTACCATTCAAAATATCTGTTGGTCGTTATACTCTCAATAGTGGTACAACACTTAATATCGAATGATTCAGTCTATGTAGCTATTGGTAGGTGCCGCAATGATATGTATCTAATGGAATAAATAAGTCTATCTGTTAATAATTTACAAATACAGATATCCATACGTTACATCTGTTTCGACTTTATGTCGGTCTCAGCGAGCATATTGAAAGATATAGAAAATTTTTAAAAACATATATAATAAAATGCTGAAATGGAAAATCAGACAAGATACAGGTGAAAATGTGAACAGACCATTTATTAAAACAGATAATAGCTAATAAATTGATTTAGATGATTTTTTTCTTTCGTGTTACGTTGTTACTCGAGTTAAGTCGCATGTTTTGAAATCAATTACCGACATAAGTTGATGTATGCCGATATATAGTTATTTTGAAATACTGAGTTCCAATTCCGCCGCAAATGTAGATTGGACAGGAATGAACCTCAGTTGCTTTGCTCTAGATAAATGCTAAAATTCTTCAGTCGAATGGATTATGGGCCATACCATAAGCAAAAAAGAAAAAGGAAAAAAAAACAACTTAGATTTGTGTTTAAATGATATGATATATTTGAACTCAAGAAAATATGTTTCTCCGGTGGAAAATATAAACGCATCTCGAAACGTAAATATAAACACGTAGTGTATTAAAAACGCACTTATACACAGGACTCACATACGCACGCACACACACACACACACACACACACACACACACACACACACACACACACACACTCACGCATATTCACGCACGCACACACACACAATTTCAAACGAATATATATATGCATATGTAAATGTGTATTTGTGCACATTTGCAGAAATGTATGTACAGAATATTTAGGTATTTCCATTGACAATAAATAATGTTAAATTGTAGTTTTGAATATTAAAGTTACAGGCCTCTAACTCACTCTCCACAACGAAACCTGATCCTTTAGATTAAGGTACAATTACCCTTGTTAATGTTTTAGTGTGTCAGCTTTCATATGAAGAAGTCAACAAGGAAATTCTACAGAAAGAATGGCCGAATTACCTGATAATATAACATTTGGAGAAGATTCGAATAGCATTTACAAGCCACCATGGTATTCTCACATTTGTGTTTGAAACACCACATCTATCATCTGCCGAGTCAAAGTGTAGCTATCAATTCAAGAGAAGAAGCAAAGGAGCACCTATCATCTCGTTAAAGCTCACAGAAGCATAGTTTCGTTCATCGAAGGCTGCTTAGAGACAGATTTATCGTGATGGCACACTATCACGAAACCATAAATATCTGCATGAGAGACGAATGATGAGAGATGCAGTCATTCTTTATCGAAGCAAACCTCATAAAAACAATGGAATATATTCGTCAGATGGAGAGGAAAGATGTAACTAAAGAATTTTGGCTCTTTCTCTAAAGTAAAGAACTTATTTAGATTAGAATCTATTCTTTCATTCATTGATTTTATTTCAGGAAAATATTTTCGACATTTTTTTAAACAAATACTAACGTTAGTATTTTCACTGCTAAATTACGAAAACATTTGTTACAGTTACAACAGATCTGTAGAAATAAGGGAATTCACTCCAGGTCTCACAGTTTGAAGGATCGCCAATATTCCAATATCCACCAAAACCTTGAAAGAAATAGAAAATCAGGTAACTACATATGATATAGAGATAATTATATATCTTGTTAATGTAGAATAGTGATTTTGTGTAGACAAGAATATACTGGACAAACGAGAATATAAAGGACAGTATACAGTTTTATTTACTATTTCACTACATCAATAATTGAACTCCAGTCTGGGTAGATTTTATTAACGTTGAATGCGGTTTTCATTAAATAATTAGCTGTTAAAGAGGTCAAATTGTGCTGCTAATTCGCGATAGAATCACTCCCAGAGGAAAATAGTCTTGTGTCTAGAGAAAATGTTTACACTTGTATGCATCTTTATTATAGATAAATTTTTCCAAGTCTTTACCTTCTGAATCGAAAACGCGACGAAATCAACTTCACATTTCATTCTTTACTGTCAGGTTTGTATCTTCATTGTAAGATTTGACTTTGGAGCATATATTTTTTCTTGTACAAATCTTCTGTTAGATTTGGAAGCAAAAATCCTATGTATTAGAAATTTGGTTTGCTAATAATATATATATACATACATACATATACATAGACATACATACATACATACATACATACATATATTTTAGATAACTGCTTCGATCATCAGGGAGAGTCAGAAGAGGTTAGATTTTGCTTACTTTATGCACTATACGCTGGATATATAATTTACTTTATACACTATTCTCTGGACATCTAATAATCTTCTTTAACACCGTTTTCAACCGAACCCTTATTAGTAAGTAGGACTATATCTTTCAATATGTTTATATATTTCTCATATTTTTATAGATCTGCATAATTTCTCGTACATAAATGTCTATTATAGTTTTTATATTTTTGGTGTATATGTAATTTTGAAATTTTTAGTATTGTTTCGATATTGAACTTTTTGATGAGAGATGCATTAAATATATTATAATACTCTTTTTGGATCGGTTTATATTGCAATGCTTTTAAATTGTCGAACGTATAAATATATATATATATATATATATATATATATATATATATATATATGTGTGTGTGTGTGTGTGTGTGTGTGTGTGTGTGTGTGTGTGTGTGTGTGTGTGTGCAAACAAACAAAAATACCCTGTTGTTGATGTTGAAATTCCAGTGAAAGTGCCTTGGATCTAGGTTAGAAACCGGTTCTTTCTTTGTTGGCAAGAAATTTTGAAATATATGACAAACATACGAGTACTGGTGGGATATCCCAGTGAAAACCTCAATAAAATATAAACATAATATACTTGACAGTGATTTAGGACAGAGGAGAGAAACTGTGGAGAGAAACTGTGGAGAGAAACTGTGGAGAGAAACTGTGCGAAGCGGATGTTAATAAAAAAGCTAAAGCTCAGCGAAAAAGAAACGCACAGCTATTGAAAAATTTACAGTTACTCTACACAAATTAGAAGTTCAGGTTTATACCTGTAATTATTGAGGTACTGAGGATATGTAACACACTTCCTAATTGCCAATCTTGAGAAATCAGGCTTCTCAAAACCAGGAAGGAATAAGCTGATTCGAAAACTACAGGTCCAAGTCACCGCTGGAACTGTGAATCTTTGGATCTAGGTTAGAAACCGGTTCTTTCTCTATTAGCAAGAGATCTTGAAATAAAACTGAATTATGACATGCAGGTATGCAAGTGATTCTTCAAGTGTCTCTGTTCGTATGTTTATACCTTATGTATACGTATAACATAAACTAATGGGTTTCTTCTATTGTGTTTATAACGAAAAAACTAGTACGTTCTATGTGTACATATGTAAATGCATATTTGTGAGAGTGTGTATGTATGTATGTATGTATGTATGCATGTATGTATTATGTGTGTGTGTGTGTGTGTGTGTGTGTGTGTGTGTGTGTGCATCCATAGGCGCAACGGTGGCTGTGTGGTAAGAAGGTTGCTAACCACATGGTTCCGAGCTCAATCCCACCGCGTGGCACCTTGGGCAAGTGTCTTCTACTATAACCTCGGACCGACCAAAGCTTTGTGAGTGAATTTGGTACACGGAAACAGAAAGAAGCCCGTCGTATGTGTGTGTGAGCGAGAGAGAGAGAGTGTGTGTGTGTGTGTGAGAGAGAGAGAGAGAGAGAGAAAGAGAGAGTGTGTGTGCATATATATATATATATATATGTGTGTGTATATGTATATATATGTGTGTGTATATGTATATATATGTATATATATATATATATATATATATATATATATATATATATATATGTGTCTGTGTGTGTGTGTATATATGTATGTATATGTATGTATATATATATATATATATATATATATATATATATATATATATATATATATATATATATATATATATATATATATATATATATATATATATGTATATATTTATGAGTGTGACTTTGTGTATGGGGAGAATCATATTGCTTTAACATCTAATGCCGTTTAAGGCGGTGAACTGGCAGAAGCGGTGTCATGCTTAGCAGTATGTCGTCCGTTTTTTGTTCTGAGTTCAAATTCCACCGTGGTCGGTTTTACTTTTCATCCTTTCGGGGTCGATGAATTAAGAACAAGTTACGTACTGGGGTCGATCTAATCGACTGGCGCCTTCCTCAAAAATTTCGGGCCTTGTGCTTAGAGTTGAAAGCAATATCTAACATACTCACTGGTTCAATTCCCACTCATTTATTTATTATTTTTTGTGTGTGTGTCTTCCAAAAATTTTCGTTTCTCTTGAAACCTTGTCAATGCATGTCTACTCTGTCGGTTATCGGAACTGCCTTCCTTTTGTCTGGTTTAGACTCTATTGCCTACGTGTGTGTGCGCGCCAGCGTGCATGTATGCTTGCGTATGCAAATACGTATGTATGCATGTATGTATGTATACGCATGCGTGCGTGTATGTATGTATGCATGTGTGTACCTACGGTTGTATGTATTCTGCGTATTTATGTTTGTGTGTGCATATGTACACAGGCGCGCATGCACACACACACACACACACACACACACACACACGCGCGCGCGCACACACACACGCACACACACACACACACACACACGGCTTAATATGGCTAATATTATGCAGAAAGCGACCAGAAATTTTATGACTTTAGGAAGAACAGTCATAACAACACGTGGACATTCAATTCTCTTGATAAACTAACTAAATATTATAATAACTTGTGTAAGGAAGGAATTCTGTTCCATTTATCACCCACCATTTCATTTCTTTTCTCACTATTTCCATTTCTTTCCCTCCCCGTTCTCTCTCTCTCTCTCCTCTTTCTCTCTCTCTCTCCCCTCGTCTCTCTCTCCCCTCGTCTCTCTCTCCCCCTCTCTCTCTATATCTTCGGTCTCTCTTTCTTTCTCTCTTTAACAACATGTTCCTCTTTTTTCTCTCTTAATCTCCACTTCATCTCTCCCGCCATTTCCTCTATAGTGCTATAATGGTCCTGACGTTGTTCCCGGTGGATCTAAACCACTCTAAGACCAGTCATCCTTGGCTAGCCCTCACTCTTCTCTACCTGTCATGACAGCTTTGTACGGAATTAGATTTTATCGCTTGATAACTACTGTCATTTTTGTTCTCGACTTGTTCCGCTTGACCAGTTCAAATCGACCACAAACGCCACCTTGAAGCGGCCGTCAGAGCATTTGTTCATTCAGCCAGTAGACATGACAGTGATTTGCATATCCGGCTGCTAACTTGTGTGTTTTGATGGATGTCGCTTTTATACAGCAGGTTTTTGATTAGAACAGTAATGGCGTCTGTAATCACGACATCTGAACACACTAACATCTCCTTTCTCGCACACCCAATCTCCCTCTCTCTTTTAAGTAGTGTTCTCTCTTTTCCTGTCACGATTTCTCGATCTCTCTTCTCTCTTCCTGTCTCTGTCGATATCTCTCCGTGTTTTTCTCTTTCTCTTTCTCTCTTTGTCTCCTACACTTGTTTTCTATTTATTCTCCATGTCTTTTCTGTCTATCACCTGAATTCTTTCTCTTTATCTCTGTCTCTCCCTCTCTGTCTAACTATCTCCATCTCTCTTACACTCGCATACACTCAGACAATTCCTATTATCTCAGCCTTACCATCTCCCGTTTATCTCCCTCACTTACTCCTTTCTCTTCTTTTTTTTCTCCTGATTTCTTATTCTTTCCTCCTTTTTCATTTTATCTTATACTTTTCAATATTCTCTTACGCACATTCTCTCTCTCTCTTTCTCTGTCGTCCTCTCCTTCTCGCTCTCACTCGCTTTAGTGAACGTTCATCAATTCTATTTTAGAACATGATTCTTTGTCTTATTTAATTTTCTTGCCTTTTGTTCTTGTTACTATTATTACTGTGGCCATTAAAACAATGCATCATCATCATCATCATCATCGGCTTCTTTTTCTCCTCCCCTCCTCCTCCTTCTTCTTCTCCTCCATCTTCTTCTTCTCTCTTCCTCTCCTCCTCCTCCTCCTCCTACGTCTTCTTCTTCCTCTTCTTCTCCTCCTCCTCCTCCTCCTCCTCCCATTCTTCTTCTTCTTCTTCTTCTTCTTCTTCTTCTTCTTCTTCTTCTTCTTCTTCTTCAGATGTAAATAATGTATATAATTCCTCATCCCTTAAATATAGAAATGTACTACAGTGTCAGTTGGTCCCTACCAGTGAACTAAGGTAACGCTCCTTATTTTTCGAGCACCATCCAAAGTATTCAAGCGGTTTCAAGCAGTGTGGTTTTCTGCAAGTGCTCCACACTCATTGCAGCCCCTATTTGTTCCATGTACTTCTCAAGAATTTTACTCACTGTTCCCAGTGCTCCGACAATCATTGGTACATCTGATGCTTTTTCCAGCGCCCACAACTGCTTAAACTCCCAAGCTAACCCGTCATACCTATCGACTTTTCTTTCTTCCTTATCGCATACCTTGTTGTCAGCTGGGCATGCTATATCTATGATCCAGCATCGTTTGCTTTCTTTCTCACTTAACATTATGTCTGGTTTCCTATTCTCTATCTCATGGTCGCACTGAATCATAAAATCCCATAGGATCTTTGCATTCTCATTTTCGATGATGCCTTCGGGTTGATGTTCGTACCACTTTTTTGCTCTGCCAAGTCGGTACTTGCTGCAAAGTGTCCAATGGACAATACATGCTATGTTGCCATGACACCTCTTATATTCAACACAAATAATGAAAGGATACAAGCCGAATAGGTTATTCAGAATATATCAGAAGAGATTCTACATAGAAATAAATGGAGAGTGTACAAATGAAAATTTGATACCAGATAACAATCAAAGTCAAATGTTTTGGAGTGACATCTGGAGCAAAGACACAGAGTATAATAAGGATGCTGGATAGTTGCAAGAACTAAAACAAACAGGATGAATATCATGCACGAATAGCTGCGTAACTCAACACCTTGTTGAATGACAATCAAGTAACACCAGAGTAGTTGACAATAGGTAGGACTTTGTTGTGTTTGAAAAACATTCGAAAAGGCAATACGATAGACAATTATAAGCCGATATCCTGTTTGCCACCTTTGTGGAAATTAATGATTAGAATAGTCGCAGAGTCAATATACGGACAAAAATGGAGTCTTGCCGCATGAGCAGAAGGGGTGCAAGCGTAAGTGCAGAGGTACCAGGGACCAACTTTTGGTAGACAAAACTGTACTTACAGACTGAAAGAGGAGGACAAATACCTTAGCCATGTCATGGATCGATTATCGTAAGGCATACGATATGATCCCATATTCTTCGATTATGGAATGTATATATATATATATATATATATATATATATATATAAGCAATGTTAATTCTCTAAATGAAGTATTAACAGTAACTGCACGATAAAGTGTAGTATATTGCCACTTAAGTGTGGCTGACCCCTAGGGGTGGATGTTACTGTTGCTTTTAGCCCCAGGAGGACATCTCCTCCAGCTGGCTTATCGACACACGACTGTGTCCTGTTTGCCAAGGGAAGTTATCCCTCTCACCTCGATCAGCAGCACGAACGTATCCGGATTTCAGGGTTATTTCCCTTCGTCGGCGTTCGACAGCTGATGACCTTGGTGAGAGAGACAAAAACCTGGCAAACCTTATATCTTCTTTTCCAGTGAAATTCTTCACTGATATTGAAAAGGTGAAAACAAGCAATGTTAATTCTCTAAATGAAGTATTAACAGTAACTGCACGATAAAGTGTAGTATATTGCCACTTAAGTGTGGCTGACCCCTAGGGGTGGATGTTACTGTTGCTTTTAGCCCCAGGAGGACATCTCCTCCAGCTGGCTTATCGACACACGACTGTGTCCTGTTTGCCAAGGGAAGTTATCCCTCTCACCTCGATCAGCAGCACGAACGTATCCGGATTTCAGGGTTATTTCCTTTCGTCGGCGTTCGACAGCTGATGACCTTGGTGAGAGAGACAAAAACCTGGCAAACCTTATATCTTCTTTTCCAGTGAAATTCTTCACTGATATTGAAAAGGTGAAAACAAGCAATGTTAATTCTCTAAATGAAGTATTAACAGTAACTGCACGATAAAGTGTAGTATATTGCCACTTAAGTGTGGCTGACCCCTAGGGGTGGATGTTACTGTTGCTTTTAGCCCCAGGAGGACATCTCCTCCAGCTGGCTTATCGACACACGACTGTGTCCTGTTTGCCAAGGGAAGTTATCCCTCTCACCTCATTTAGAGAATTAACATTGCTTGTTTTCACCTTTTCAATATCAGTGAAGAATTTCACTGGAAAAGAAGATATAAGGTTTGCCAGGTTTTTGTCTCTCTCACCAAGGTCATCAGCTGTCGAACGCCGACGAAGGGAAATAACCCTGAAATCCGGATACGTTCGTGCTGCTGATCGAGGTGAGAGGGATAACTTCCCTTGGCAAACAGGACACAGTCGTGTGTCGATAAGCCAGCTGGAGGAGATGTCCTCCTGGGGCTAAAAGCAACAGTAACATCCACCCCTAGGGGTCAGCCACACTTAAGTGGCAATATACTACACTTTATATATATATATATATATATATATATATATATATATATATCAAATGATGAAGGAAACGGATGATAGATTTGGCCCTAGTCTTCATTCAGTACGACGATCGTTTCGACTCATCCTGTAACTTTCCGTTATGGTTAGGATTTTGTGCATCTAATTGTGTTGCAAAAGAAGTGAATGTCCCACAAGATGCACTGAGATGTCCTAGACATGCTAAATCTATCTTCCGCTTCCTTATCTCAACTAACACTGCGGAATTCTTGACGTAGAACCAGCAGAAATATACCCTAACCGTGGATAACACCAGCCAGCCCAAACTGTGAACGTGCTTTACTCAACACGCTAATTGATATATACCCATTAGTCCCAAAATTTACATATACATATGGTTCCAGGTTCAATCCCACTGCGTGGCACCTTGGGAAAGCGTCTTCTACTATAACATCGGGCTGGCCAAAGCCTTGTGAGTGGATTTAGTAGACGGAAGCGGAAAGAAGCTCGTCGTAAATAAATATATATATATATATATATATATATATATATATATATATATGTGTGTGTGTGTGTGTGTGTGTGTGTGTGTGTGTTTATGTGCGCATGTCTGTGTGTGTGTGTATGTATGTATTTAATGTATTTATATATGTGCGTGTGTTTGTATCTTTGTCCCCTAACATCGCTTGATAACCGATTCTGGTGTGTTTACGTCCCCATAATCTAGCGGTTCGACAAAAGGATCGACAGAATAAGTACTAGGCTTACAAAAAATAAGTCCTGAATAAGTCGATTTGATCGACTAAACGCGGTACTCCAGCATGGCCGCAGTCAAATGACTGAAACAAGTAAATGAATAAAATAATAAGATAATATATATATATATATATATATATATATATATAGTGAAGTGTATTGCCACTTAAGTGTGGCTGACCCCTAGGGGTGGATGTTGCTGTTGCTTTAGCCCCAGGAGGACATCTCCTCCAGCTGGCTTATCGACACACTACTGTGTCCTGTTTGTTTTGCCAAGGGAAGTTATCCCTCTCATCGTGATCGTAGCACGAACGGACCCGGGTTTCAGGGTTATTTCCCTTCGTCGGCGTCCGATAGCTACTGACCTTCGATGAGAGATATAAATTCTTGGCAACCTTATGTATATTTTTCCAGTGATATTCTTCACTGATATCGAAAAAGTGAAAACAAGCAATGTTAATTCTCTAAATGAAGTATTAACAGTAACTCTGAATGTTTGGAGGTTTCTCCTTGCCATCACTGGTTTAGGCACTGTTGTAACAATATCTTTTCATATCATCTGTAGTTTTAGCTTTTACAAGTAAGGCTACGTTGACCCAACTCCATAAAGTTCTTTGATTTACCTGTTAGTGTTAAGCCATGCTTAAGACCATCTTCAGTTGTCTTTGACTTGATGTAAGCATCACGTTTAAAGCCATACTGGAGCACCAGCGTTCGGTATTTTTGGCCATTTAGGCATCACTGTTAGGGCTTTGCTAAAACACTATCGCTAGATTCATTTTAATTTGATTTAGCCATTAGGTTTCTGAATATTCTGGGTCACCACCTTTAGATTTCTTGTAACTGTTATGTCAAAAGCTATGCTATAGCAGAGCTTGGCTTTATTTTTGCTACCAAAAATACTATGCGAGAGAAATGCTTTTCAGGCTAGCTGAAAATTGCTTTTATTTTACCTTTGTTTTTTTTTTATTTTCTCCATCGTGATTTAGGCCAAGAGACTTTTTTATTTGATTCTAGCTGTCATGATTCTATCATTCTTGGAACATCACTTTTAATATTTGTGGTTTATTTAGATATCATATTTAAATTCATGTTGAAACACACCAGCCTGACACAGGAGGCTTATATTTTAACTATTCTTTAAGAATATCTAAAGCGTGACGCGATTTTACTTCAACAGTTAATGGCTTCAAGAATCTTCGGCTTTAAGGTTTTTTTGGATGATTTCAACTTAGCAGCCATGCTAAAAGAGATAGTCTAGAACCACATGTTTCTCGAAGCTTGTGAGATTAGCTGTTATGAATTCAGCAATGCTAGAGTACCATGTTATGTTGGTTTGTGTTTTGATTTAACTATCACGTTCAAGATAACATAAATATTCCCTTAGAGATTCAAAACCCATAGAGGCAGACAACTGAGAGTAATAAAGAATTTAGGGTGGCCCAGCGGATTCGTTCAATTTCTGTCTCCTCCACTTTACTTTTTGTCTGCATACACAAATATACATAATACACACCCACACACACGCACACACCCACACACACTTGAATGTATTTATCTATATATGTGTGTATAAATGTACAGAGAGAGGGTGAATATGTATACGTATATATTAGCGTATGTGTGTATGCGAGCGTGTAAATTCATATTATACATTACATCTTTTGTTTAAGTTCAGCATATTTTGGATAGAAATGAAGCATAGATTATGTGTAGAGGTTAATATATATATCTTTACAGTGCATATTTTAAACACCCCGTGTTTACGAAATTCCATATTAAATCAAATAATACGATCTTGTAGTTAGAAGCTGCGACATTAAATATTCTAAATAAAAACGCTGTAAATTTAATAAAAAGTTTATAAATATTTGTAAACATCTGAAGTATTTTATGGGTGTGTTGTTTGTCAGGGTCAGAAGAGAAATGATAGCTTATTTTTATGACATGACCTCCCAGATGGAGATGTGTAACCACTTCAAGAATCTCTAAATCAACATCAACCCCATCCTCCCCATCGTCATGTTGTCATGTTCATCACGATCATCATCGTCATGATCATCATTTTATTCAGATTGAAGAGAACTACAAACACCAATTTAGTGACTGGTGCAAATAAGACCACCAAGAACTGTATGTGAAAGAGGTTCACACGAACAACCATACCACATAGTCTGTTGCGTAGGTTTACTAGCGACGCGTACGGACCTTAGGTGATGGAGTACGTTCGAAAAATGCATTGCAGTCTCCACCTAATGCCGGTAAAAAGGTCAATAAACGTGCAACTTGCTCTGAGAGGCATAGGGTAGGTGCACAAATGATGTGTGTCCTAGGACTACGAACAGTGTCCAGCGGGGAGCAACCGTTAAGGACTGAAAAGGTTCCATCTCGAGTCAAACCGACTCTTAAAGGCCGCTTTCCCGGTTTCAGTGGCGTATATATTTCCCACCTGGACGGGACGCCGGTCCGTCGCAGGATTACTCATTTTTGCCAGCTGAGTGGACTGGAGCAACATGAAATGAAGTGTTTTGCTCAAGAACACAACTCGTCCCCTGGTCCAGGAATCGAAACTACGATCTTAGGATCCAACACCTCTAACCGCTAGGCCACAAGCCTCCACAAACGTTAAGGATTGGAATTGGGGAAGTCTAATGACGGTGGCTTCTTATAGAACCCTAGGGAGTAGATGCCTGAGGGTTCTACTCCCATGACTCCCTCTGGAATAATGGGCGCAAAAAAGGGATAGATGGAAAGATTAAACAAAATATGAGTAAAATGCTGGCCCAGTGGGCAGCGTCGAATCAGCCAATGTATGTTTTTTTTTTTTTAGGTGTGAATGGAGGTGGAAATAGAAGACGGTTTTTATTTTCTTATTGTAGCAATCCAGTTTCTTGGGAGATGTTGTTTGATGCAATTTAGTGTTTGTGGGAGGATCGGAGACCCCCTTCGGCCACGAATGACCATGGGATTGCACCTAGAAAGTTACCCTCCGAGGCACAAGTTCGTCGAAGGTTGTTTATGGAAGACCAGCAGTCGCCCATGCATACTGGCCTCCCCTCTCCACGCCACCAGTGTTATCCAATGGAAAGGAAAAATCCGATACAGCTTGGCACCTGTGACGTCGCAACTCATTTCTACAGCTGAGTGAACTAGAGCAACGTGAAATAAAGTGTCTTGCTCAAGAACACAACACGCAGCCCGGTCCGGCATTCGAACACATAGAGACAAACACAGACACAAAGACAAACACACATAAATATATACATACATACTTACATACATACATACATATATATATATATATATATATATATATATATATATATATATATATATATATATATATACATATATATATAAACGACGGGCTTCTTTCAGTTTCCGTCTACAAATCCGCTCAAAAAGATTTGGTCGGCCCGAGACTATAATAGAAGACATTTCTTCAAGATGCCACGCAATAGGACTGAACCCGGAACAATGTGGTTGGGAAGCAAGCATCTTGTCACACAGCCACACTTGCCCCTACGTATGTGTGTGTGACTGTGTGTGTATGTGTGAGTATCAACCTACACACACACATATATGTATGTATATATATAGACACATATCCATACACACATACATTTATGTGTGGGTGTGTATATACACATGTATATATATATGTATATCCACACACAGACACATGTATGGGTATACTCGTATGTGTATACATTTCTTGTAGTACATACACCGTTGAGCTTGTAACTCCCTGAACAGGGACTCAGCTAAATTAAACTCAATAGAGATCGATAAAATGACAACCAAACTAAAAACCACATACGATTGACTAAACCAGTATTTGTTGGGTCAGCTCCATCATGACCGCTGTCCAATGAATAAAACCAGTATAAACAGCAAAAGAATAAATTAATAAAAGAAAAATAACGTATTTGCATTCCCTTTCTGTTTATAGACGGCACTTCAAGAAATTATGTGAGCAGGTTTTATAATGTTTTTTACACTAAAGTGTTATGTTCACTTGACTTCCTCGCTTTATTTGCTTCTTATTTATTTTTTTTTAAATTTATATCTTGCACTTCTCAGTCCTTTCAATAAACAACCCCACACTGATTTTGATATTAAAACATGCTTTTAACTCGAGTCAACACGAGTGCATATAATGAGGACTTGTATCACGCTTATTTGAGCATTTATAGAACAAATTCCTGAACAGTCACATAACTTCAGCTTTTAAATGTTGCGTACCGAAATGAACTCACTTCCTCACAATATGTTTTCTCTTAGATTCACACATTCTTGAACATTACAATTCTCTAGTAGAAGATCATTTAACCTTCTATCTTTTCTCATTATCCACCCAATGGTCCTTCTCTTTCTATCGAATTAGTGTTAAGTGTACATCCACAATTTACTTTTAAACGAAACGTGCTCAGTTCTAACACAGCCCATCCTAAAAAATCGTCAAGAAAATTAAAGTATAAAGAAAAAAGAAAAAACAAATACGTCCATTTTTTTCATATTCATTTTCTGTACATTTTTCAGGATTTATTTATCCATGAATAGTTCTAAGTCTATCACATCCTCTTCTCTTTATTTCATTTCCTTCACATTCATTTCTATGTCATCTATTTACTCTTTCTCTCAGCATTATATTTTTCTACACGTCTTCTTACTCTTTCCGCTATGTTTATTACTAACCCCTACAACTAGTCCCACCCGGGCTGTTATTTCCATTATACACACAAGGTTTTTAGTCCCTCTGCAACTCTAGCGACAATTGAACTTAATTTAGAAAGAACAAAATGAATAAAAAATAAAACAAAAGAAAAAGGATGGTCAGCACACGTTCCTTCTCAATTATTACATATGTGCTCTATCACCGCTGGAACGCCGTGCACTCAGCACTCATACAAAAATACATGTTCAGATAAACACACACTAACTTTCTCACACATTCATAGGCATACATGCACTCACATACTAATATACACACGTATGCCAGGAAGTTATACATCCTCTCCTTCAACCACAGTTATCTACACAATTATTAAGCTTTGTAAACATTGTCAAGGAATCAAAATATTATTTCTAATACATCTCACACCTCTTTGGATACACGCACATGTATACACGCATAAATGCATTCCCTCTTACCCCACTATCTCTCATCATATATATATGTGTGTGTGTGTGTGTATATATATATAACCACACACATATATACATATATATGCATATATATGTATATATATATATATATATATATATATATATATATATATATATATATATATATATATATATAAACACACACACACACATATATATATATATTTACATATATATACACATATACATTTATATATGTACGTATATATATATACATATATATATACGTACATATATAAATGTATATGTGTATATATATGCATATATATATTTATATTTAGAACATGTATATATATATATATATATATATATATATATATATATATATATATATATATATATATATATATGTATATATATATATATATATATATATATATGCGAACACACACATACACTCATACATATCCGTTCACATGTTGGGTAGACTGCATTGCGGCGTTATTCATTCCTACACTTTTACTGATATCAGCCACTGGATTGCAGCAACGTTTTGGGTACCACCATAGGAAGTGCAGCCGATAAAAAGAAGAGTAATACTCATCATAAGCCTGGCACTTACCTATTCCATCCTCCTGTTTGTGCGGCACTAGTAGAGGGACATAAAATAACACTGTTGTCAAGCCGTGGAAGGCAAACACAAACACATCGCGCGCGCACACATATGCACACACACACACACACACACACACACGACTGGAAATTTTCAGTTTACGTCCACCACATCTATTAACAAGGCTTGGTCGGCCAACGCCTATGATGGAAGACACTTGCTCAATATGCTACGCAATAGGCCTGAACTTGGAACCATGTGGCTAGGAAGAAAAAAGTCTTACCACACAGCCACATATGATTTTTGATAAATACTGAAGATGTAGTTAATTTGGCTTGTTAAATGAGCTTCGTGTTCTACATTAGCGGGACATGAATTCCAGCGTTTTGTAGAAATTGTTGCAAGTAATTCATTGCAGTTCAGTTGGCATGAAAAATATCAGTAAACTCCATATAAAACTAGATGGAGTTTAATGACACTGATTACAAACAGTATAATATGGATGAGAGAAAATGCTTTAGAGAAGTGTATGGATAATTTAAGATCTCGTGTATGTAATATAGTAAATCGAATAACTTCAATTAATCGAGATTATCGATGTAATGGCCAGAGAAATCACCCTCTCTTCTTTTCTATCTCCTTTGTACCGTCTTTGCCTTCTTGAGGGAACCTTCTACATCAGATGTTCTCACCCTTCTTTTGGCGTGCAGCACCCAGCATTAGGTATCTGGCGTGCCGCAGTCCCCAATCGTTCTCCCATCCTTGCCTATTATCACCAAAATCCATAGCGTCACATTTCAATGGCAACAAAGCGAAAAAGTAAGCTTCTTTTTTTTTATATTTAAAATATCTGATATTTATTACAACAAAACGAATTTTGTTCCAATATATCAGTTGAGCCATTGTAAGTTTAAAGAACAATAAGTCATACACAAAGGTTTTTCCATTTGCACGGATTTTCAGAATATTATATCTAGTCTCATTTCTTGGTGTCCGAAACTGAAAAGTACCGATTTAATTCAGACTTGAAACTTAGCAAGAGAACCTTTTCTACATTCCAGTATCGCAGGATTATGATATTCTTCATCTGTAAGCCGAAAATTCTAATCCTGCTATGCGTCCGACCAAGTGAAATGTGACATCAAACGTCTTATTCTATCCCCAAGACAGTAGATGTCCATTTGAAATTATCGCGATCCCTTCTGTCATTGTATGCTTGTGTTTACTTTCTTTATGCTCTCAAGTAGCAAGGTAAATCAGGTTTGCAGATCATCAGTGAATATGTCTACATATATTCTTCCATTCACAGTCATGAAAAAAGATGACATAACTTCTTTTTGATGATGAAATGCATGTGACACAACTTACCATGACGAGGTTGCAAGAAAGATTTGTAAAAAATCAACAAAGAACTTGCTTCCCAATGACATGATTCCGGGTTCAGTCTCGCTATATGGTACCTTGGACAAATAGCTTCTACTATAGCCTTGGACAACCAAAACCTTGTGAGTGTATTTAGTAGATGGAAACTGAACGAAGCCTGTAGTGTATATACAGATATATGCAAATGTGCGCAGATGTGCGCGCGCTTGTGTGCGATCACCGCTTGACAACAGGTGTTGGTGTGTTTACGACCCCATAACTTAGTGGTTCGGCAAAAGAGAGAAAATAGAATAAGTACCAGGCTTTAAAAAATTACTGGGGCCGATTCACTCGATTCAAAATTCTTGAAGGTTGTGCCCCAGCATGGCCGAAGTCTAATGACTGAAACAATTGAAAGACAAAAATACAACATGAAATATTAATGACCAAAAGGCCTTGAACGGTGAATCTCAAACTGTTCTTGTTGACATCCGTAATATGGACAAAGTTAAAATCAAAAGCTAATCCCAGAAAGTGGATATCTTTACACAGCTGTGAACAGTTTACAATTCACCATTCAAAACTTTGGTCATATGTACTTTGTGAAGAATGAAACAGTTAGTTGTTAATATGTCTGGGTTCATGTTTGTCTTCATGGTTTCAAAACCCGCTTAGGACACAAGCGATACTTGAAACTCCTTCATTACAAATTTCATGACAATTACTTGAAAATATTTTTTTTTTACTCTAGGTACAAGGCCCGAAATTTTTGGGGAGGGGGCCAGTCGATTAGATCGACCCCGGTATGCAACTGGTACTATATTTATCGACCCCGAAAAGATGAAAGGCAAAGTTGACCTTCGGTGGAATTTGAACTCAGAACGTAAAGACAGACGAAGTACCACTAAGCACTTCGCCTGGCGTGCTAACGTTTGGCTGCCTTTACTTCAAGATATTAAGTAAGATATGAAGTATGAATCTACAGTTTCAAAAATATTTTTTTCTCAGCAGTAGTTGGCTTAACTTCCTTGAGGAATAAAAATTGGTTGAATGTACCATCTTTCTGAACAAACTTAATATATAAAAACTCATTAAATAACATTTCATCAACTTGAGGGTATATAAAGATTATTGTACCATCATTTTAATGTTCATTTAATTCTCAAACATCTTTACGAATGGGTTCTTTTAACTTTCCTGCAGTGTTGTACACCTTCGCATGTTTGATAATAAGTGTTAAAGCAACAAAAGTAGATACCAAAGCTCTTTCTGAAAAGTTACCCGTATTTTTTTTTCTGGTAAGAGTGTCAGACTTTAAAATCGTTGAAGTAATCAACATGCTTTTCCGCCAAGTGAGATTGTTTACCTGTGAAAGAGGACTATAATTTGCTTGGTAGCATTGTTTTATTGCTTATTTTCTACTCACAAATGAGACAACAAAAATTGGTTTTCTTTTGTTCTCAGCATGTGAAACAACTTATACATAAAATTTCAAATGCTCCCTCATCTTCGTGAATTTGTTTAGTTCCCGCAAATGTAGGCTGGTCTGCACTGCATCATCAACCTCATTCATTCAGAGTCTGTTATGTCAGAATCATTTATTGTTATTTTTTTATAATGAATGGATCCAATTCAAATGGACTTACAATTTATACTCTCACAAAGCATTAGTTATAAGATTTTTTCAACTGTATTCCGTATGCATTGTTTCCCAAGGAAGCTACTTTCAATATTCCTCTTCCTTCTTTATATAAAAGAAATGGATTTTTGTCTCTGCGTATGCTACTGGTTTCCTGAAAGATAACTGCAGTTGCTAAATGCCACAAAAATTTACACATATGTAGATTAAGCATAAACACATGTATGCAAGCATTCATACATAAATACACGTAAACACACACACACACACACACACACACACACACACACACACACACACACACACACTCATATATATAATTACATACGTACAAATATATTTGAAATGCTATACACACGCATAAGACTTTGTCATGAAAAATGCTGAAACAGGGAAATTGTCAGTATTAACAAAGTATCGGATACGTTGTGTGTTTATGTTATTCACCCCATCCTCCATACGCAATTAATTGATAAAGAAAGTTAGTTATTCACTTCCCTTTCTGAATCTAAACATAGACATATGCGCATATACATACACATACACGCATTCTGTAGAAACACACAGAGTTACATTAAAATTACTCACATACACACATATACGCATGTACACATACACAAACTGATACATAGACAAATGTACGGATAAGCAGACATGTATACATACTGCCAAGGATCGACATATAGAAAGAGAAAGAAACACATGTATAGACCGATTCAGGCATACATATAAACCTAAATACTTAACATTAAAATTGCAGATTAATGACTTAAGGATTTCCATTTTCTTCACACTTTTATTTATCAAATACGTCTTTTCTTTTCACTGAGAATGGTAAAAGCCCTCACGGTGCCCAAGGGTGTCGTTGAACTCCTATTAAAAACCCATGCTTTATTTGGTCGCCCCATTGGTTACACATAGCAACCAAACACCTTAAGGCACACCCTACCGTCTAAGGTAAAAGAAAGAAACAAACAAACGATGCATTAGATAACCAAGTCCTGCTAAGATGGTGGTGGAACGCGTTTCAACACGGCTTTGCTTCATTACAACTGATCTCTGGTTAGACAATAACAAAAATAACAATTCATTCAGACAAGCCACGAGAGAGTTTCTATGTGGTCACTATATTTGTCAGAAGTAGCAACCAAATCTTCCGCCAATTACACGGAACCAACTTAAGAAAACGTCCCACTGGAAAATGTATTCGTGCTTATATAAATGTAGAGTTACTTGATAGTGCCGCCAAAAGTCGATTTTCATATCGATTTAGACGATAACAGTGACTAATTAATAATTCGCATATTTTTACATTATGTAAACTTATCCAGTTTTTTTTTCAGAATTGTTATTTGATTTCTGTCGGTGCAAACAATCCCTACTTTCAACGGACTCCAGATTTTGTTTACTAATTACATTTTAAATAACTACTAAAATACTATAATAATAACTGCTTGCGTATTAAACATATTTATAGATATACATACGTGTTGATATGGCTACACACACGCACGCGGGCATACATATCAACTTTATAAAAAAGAGAAATTAGCTTGGTAAGCGTCATCAGTAATACAAACATACATACACACATACATACACGTATATTATATGTATGTATATATGAATGCATAATGCATGCATATATATATATGCATGTGCATACACACACACACTGCTATAATAAGCGAGGGTGCATGGCCTAGTGGTTAGGGTGTTGTACTCACGATCATTAGATCCTAATTTCAATTCTTAGACCGGATGGTGCGTTGTGTACTTGAGCAAAACCCTTCATGTCAAGTTGCTCTGCGATCACTTCGATACCTGACACGTGGTAGACTTTACACCTCTTCAAACAACGTCGATTTGATGGAGGGAGTGAGCTAAAGTGCGGCACGAACATTTCATCATTATAAACAAATTATTTGTGCAGGTCCTTCGGGCAGTAGCTGAATGCTCATACCCCGTCTTCGACAAGAGAGTCTATCATATGTATAATGAATTATAGATCGTCCTCGACTGTTAAGGTGAAGAATTGATGAGGGCGGATAATATTTAGGTTGATTTCTGTAAACAAAATGTGAATATTGAGTGAGTTATTGCAGATCTGGAGGAGAATGATTGGATGAAGCGTTCTGATTATAAGGATCTTGAGGACGAAACACTGGATGATGGAAGTCAAATGAATTAATGTTGTGAATATGTTTACTGGATTTGTTAATTCAAAGAAGCAAGGAATTTTATATTAATGGTAGAGAGGGAATACGGCGTAGTGTTGAGCTATTGATTGTAATGTTTTGGTGATTAAAGGCTGACTCAGTCACTCAGTGGATTTTTTAATGATGTGTTTCAATGAGCGAAACTGAAAACTTCCATAATGATTAACATTTCGAATTGACGAACATTTAAGTCAACGTCTCAAAATGCTGCCCTTTTAGTCTGCTTGGTCATAATAATCTTTCTACTTAAGATGCAGTAAAAGCGAGAGTGATACTCGTGCCTTGAAGAAAAACATACATTAATGCACGAGCTGGCGTTCGGTGATGCGTTAATAATGGCTGCTACGGTTATTCCTACCGACATTGATGTCGTTCAGTTGAGCTTTTGCCACTTTGGGAATTTGCACGTTTATGTCAGCCCGACTTATGTCCAATCTTTCTACCTCTCTATTTCCTCTTACCCAACTCATACATCTGCAATTACCATACAGACATACATCCACCTAACCTACCCACTACACACTAATATTACCCTATTTATACCACTACACCTACCCTTATACTACTATTAGTCAGTAAGGGAGCATCTACGTAGTAACTCGACACACTAGATATAGCAGTCAGCTTTCTCTCAAATTATGCAGAGTAGCCTTTATAAAATTGACTTATTAAATGGTTTGTCAGATACACTATCGCCAAAAATGATCATAGACCTGCTTGATTTCGATGGACTCAGGGTTAAACAACAACTATAACAAACATTTCATTTTCTCAATTTTATGTTGCACGCTTTTGCATTCCTTTTCCACTTCATTCGCTTCCTCTGTATTGAACTTTCCCCTCTCTCTTTCTCATAGCCAATTCTATTTCTTTCCTTTTCATTCTTCAGTATGTCGCTATCTTTCTCTTTTTCTCTTCTTTTTCTCATCTTCCTTCATCTACTCTTAAAATATTTTCTCTTCTTCGTTCTTGTCACCGAATATTTCTCTCCTTTCATCTCAATTATCCTTTTAACTCTCACTACCTACTCCTCTCCGAAATTTCATATCGTGACCCTTTAGTATATTCCCTAACATTTCAAATGGCTTTCCCGACTAGAAGATAAATAAATTTATCCCCACCACTTCTGAACCATCATTATCATATTCCTGGATGTTATATTGCATGTTCACTTTGTATTAATTCTTCAAGTTATTGATGTTTCAAAGGATTACTTGTCTCAAATTGATATAGGCACAAATGGTTTGTGTCACCAATTGTTAGTGTTTCAAATAGATTTTATCACGAAATATTAAAGACCAAGTTGTTTATTCTGTCAACCATCTACTTTGTAAAATGCTTGCTGTCTCAATTAGATAATATTTCAAATGATTGCTATCTCAACTGGCTACGGCCTCCACATTTCTATTATCTAAACCTTATAGAATCCCAATGGTTACTTTCTTCATTTTCTGGCGACTCAAATGGTTACTGTCTCAATTTATTAAAATTACTAGTTTGTTAGGGCGTCTTTAGTTAGAATTTGCTTCTGTTTCAAATTGTTAATATCTTACACTGTCAGACGACAATCCCCAACATTTTGCTCATTGTTTCAATATAGCTTATGCACTACTGTGTCCTTAAAAGAGACATTGAAATTGTATAGACGTTACATATCAAAATAAAGCATCTAGCGAAAAGTATTTTGGTGAAGGAGAGATGAGACGCAGATGTGGCTGTGTGACAAGAAGCTTGCTTCCGAACCACATAAGTCCAGGTTCACTCCCACTGTGTGGTATCCTGGGCAAGTGCCTTCTACAATAACCTCGGACCGACTAAAGTCTTGTGAGTGAATTTGGTAGACGAAAACTGAAAAAAAGCCCGTCGTATACGTGTATGTGTGCGTACGTGTGTGTGTGCATGTGTGTGTGTGTGTGCATGTGTGTGTGTGTTTACGTGTGTGTGTTTATCTATCTATCTATCTATCTATCTGTCTATCTATCTGTCTATCTGTCTGTCTATCTGTCTCTCTCTCTCTCTCTCTCTCTCTCTCTCTCTCGATATATATATATATATATATATATATATATATATATATATATATATATAAACACACATATATATATATTTTGTTTTTGTGTTTTGTATAATTTGGAACCACACGCGTGCGCACACAGATACACACACAATGGACTTCGTAACAATTACCATCTTTGCTTCATTCACAAGATGCTGGTTGGCCCGAGGCGAAGTAGAAGATGCATGCCTAAGGTACAACGAAGTCGGACTCAAACAGCGGCCGAGCGCTTGCAAACAGAACTTCTTAGCGACAACGTGTGATGCACCTATATATATATATATATATATATATATATATATATATATATATATATATATATATATATATATATATATATAAGAATTGTATACTATTGATTATTCACTGACGTAACGTCTAAATATGTATAAGGACCAATAACACACTAGAGTAATAATTACGTACCATTACAATTAACAGCAATTATTATCAATGATTTTTTCCGGTATTGAGAATACACTAAAATAATATTCTTGTGCATATCTATATTGATAAGAGACAGACGTTAATTGTGATATCTATTAGATTTCAAAATATTGCTCTACCTGGAATATCAGGTCAAGAGTTATTTGACATAAACGAACATTTTCTTTATTCTGCTACAGTATAACATGAGACAATTGCCTAATCTCATAGGGCTTGAAATTCTCTGGTTACATACAGTATAGGACATTTAGATCGAGAACGCCTGTCATTTATTATTTCATGTTTTTCTGTTTTTTTCTAATAAGAGATACTGCAGATAGATTTCTGAAATATTGCATATGTGTCATAATCTGTTAAATTTCTTTGGTATCAGTTCATGATAATCAGTAATATTTGTCCTTAACTACGACACTATTTTTATTCATCACTCGTTGTCATTTGATATGTTATCACAGAGAATACCCACTGTCTGCGGATTCTCTATATTGACAAATATTGCCGCAGAAAGCTTGTTATAAGAAATCAGATATTTTCTAAAGATTTCTTGCCAATATTTGTTAAATGTCTTGTCCGTTTGTCCACTGATGATTCTGTGATTGATGAGACAAACCAAAGCTGAAAGACGAGTGTCTGCATAATGAATAATGATAATATCAGTTTATTGGGAATGTGAATGATTATAATGTCGATTCATGTAATATAACTGCTTTCGTTTTTTTTGTTTACTAACTGCATTTTGCTTTATTTTATTTTCATTCCAGCACACTTCAAACTACCATGCTCTAATATTCTTCGAAACACAAGGATTTTGTTAAAGCACGCAAAATAATACATAGAAGGAAGTTGCTGCGAGCTCAATATATATAAGTTCAGGCGGCGAGCTGGCAGAAACGTTAGCACACCGGGCAAAATGCTTAGCGGTATTTCATGTGCTTTTACGTTCTGAGTTCAAATTCCGCCGAGGTCGACATTAACTTTCATCCTTTTGGGGTCGATAAATTAAGTACCAGTTGCGTACTTAGGTCGATCTAGTCGATTGGTTACCTCCCCCCAAATATCGAGCTTTGTGCCTAGAGTAGAAAAGAATATAAGTTCATGTAATACAGCGAAAAAAAAAAGACTACAATGTGTATGCCTATATCACTTTCTATCTATCTATCTGTCTGTCTGTCTGTCTTCTGTCTCTCTCTCTCTCTGTGTATATATATATATATAGAGAGAGAGAGAGAGAAGGAGAGAGGGAATGAGTGATACACACATACATATATAGATAGACAGATACATACATACATACATACATACATACATAAATACGAACTCACAAAAACACAAACATATTATCAGAAATGTTGTCTACAAGGTGTATACACCTGTTAAAAATATACAATTTGTTTTATCTTGAATGAGATGTTCATAACAACTCTGAACAGAAAGATGTCTTGCAGTCTTTCGATTGTCATAGCGAAAGCCGTGCATTGGTGCTGATGACTAATGAAGTTTCTAGTAATATAAATGTTGTTAGAATTGGTAGTTGTTTTCGATTGAAGGGGAGACCGGGTCTAGTTGTCACATTTTTTCATTTTTTTGCCTTGGCACCCACATAAATGAACACTGGTGAAGTCTCTTTTCAGATTTAATTAGTAAAACATCTCTATTGTTATCACCAGCAAAAAAACGGAAATTACATAACATTAATTAGACAGGTTCTAATTAACGAGGTGGTGTCAGCTGTAACAATTTTCCCCGAGTGCGAGGTACGTTGTGACACTTACTGGGGTACTTTGTTACAACTGTCGATAACTCGGAATTATGTTAACAAACAAGTTTAAAATGAATACATCTCCTGTTTCTTGCATCTTGGAAGTATCATTTTAATTAATTAACTGTGCTTTGAACCACCTCATATCCTAACTGTGATACTGAGAGTCCTCATCGGTCAATTTTCCCATTGTTACATGTACCATCTAGTCGAAATCGTCCTCCATTAACTTCTCACCACACAGATCACACAGAAAGTCCTGTCGTCCATCGGTACAGTCAGTGTGTCCATCGGTACAGATCATGCATTGCACCCATTCTTCACCTGGAAGGGAGTTGGAATACCAATCTGAGCAGACAAGGCATTTCCAATCGGCGACTTGCTTGCTGCGAGGCTGCTTCCCTTTGCCTTTACCTGTTTTACTTGACTTTCCCTTCCCCTTTGTTGCTTTTCTGTACCAGATACCTTCTTTGGTTTGGATTTCTGTTCGTTGATTTCATCTACTATGCGCGGTTTTACGGCAACATCCCATAATGATTTCTTTTCATCCACAACTTTTCTGGCGGCTTTTTTCATGACATCAGGAGGGGTACTCCCACTCCTGTAGTCTTCTTTTGTAATTTCTAGGCATGGCGTGTTAAACTGAATTAGAAGGGGTAAGTTGATACATGCCTGGGGTAAGTTGATACACTATAACAATTAGCCTCGACAATGGATTTCTGGGGATTACCTCGTACACAGCACTAGCAATGCATGGCATCCAGGACACACCTTCATATATCGAAGGCAACTTCCAACACTTCCTAATGAGCCACAAACTACTTTAGTAACACCACTTGTGCTTTAGTAGTTAAGGAAATAACTTTGTGGCAAAATTTCACTTTTGGAGTAAAAAATCGTTTTTTGAGCCATACCATTCCTGGTGACAGCCCACCAGTCCAATACACATGTGCAGTCATGATGCTATGGAGTTGGCCTTCACGAGGTAGAGACCCGAGTGCCACCCATTTTTTGAAGTTGGAAACAATGGGCTTGTAACAATTTACCCGTATAACAACTAGACCCGGTCTCCCATATTAGTTTCAAATTTTTTGTGCAGTAGCAATATTGAAGACGATATTGTAAAAAGAGTATTTGTAGTTTTGGTATATTAATAATATCCTCAGCAACTGAATTTCAAAGATAAATTCTTTTATGAAGGGCCACAAAGTACTTAAGATCTTAAAATCTACTGGGCTGTTACAGGATGAATGTGTGCACCACACTATAGTACTGCTTATATACATCGGCAAAATACTTCTGTTGCATACTCACTGGCGTTCTAAACCACATTAATAAAATTCCACGAAAGCCCTGTAAAAATGTGACAATAATTGTCATCATGTTAAAATCACTAAGACATTGATTGTATGCGATATATAATTTTTGCTATATCAATGATCTCCGTTCACCTAAATTAGCAAACCGCGTCACTCTTATTCAAAAAAATTCAATTTAAACACCTTCCACTCTTATCCTTATTCTCATCGTTTTACTAAAAAAAACTCACTCGATAAAACTTTATTTTTGGAGTTTGGGCCATCTTCGAAATTTTTACTTGCCCATTTTCCCAGTATGCATCAACCTAGAGACGTTCGTATAAAATACCAACCAGATAAGCGTGGCTATCTGGAAAGATCTGCGAATAAATTCAAAAACTAAATTCTCTTCTTTCTTCTTGGATTAAATTATGAAAAGAAGTTCTACTAAAGCGTGTCAAAAGATGTTGTTTTAAGGGATATTACTGACACAGACTGCGGACAGTACTTGAATAAATTACAAATTTATTCAATGAGTATAAATGGAAACAGCTGTAGGAAGAAATGATTGTCAATTTATTGATAAATAAATACTAATTACTAGGTTTCCATTTTCTTCTCTTAATTTAATACGGATTATATACTAAATATATACCGATGGATTTAGGGAAATTTTATTTTCCAAAGACATGTGACATAAGAACCAATGCTTTCTTCGATGTTATCAACCCTTTAGTAGCTTAATATATCCTCCAGTTAACTTATGCATGTATATATATATATATATGTATATGTATATATGTATATATATGTATATATGTATGAATATGTATATGTGTATATTTATATGTATATAATATATACATATATATGTATATATATATATACATACAGAGAGAGAGAGAGAGAGAGAGAGAGAGAAAGATAGATAGATAGATAGACAAACAGACAGACAGACAGACAGATATATATATATATATATATATATATATATATATAGAGAGAGAGAGAGAGAGAGAGAGAGAGAGAGAGAGAGAGAGAGAGAGAGAGGCGAGAGAGGGATATATACATACATATATACATACAAATATGCATATATATTTATACGAATATATACATTTCTATATATGTACGTGTATAAACATGTATATATATAGATACATACATACATACAAGCAAACATACACACACACGCACGCATACATACATACATACACACACACGCACACACACATACATACATACATACACACACACACACACACACACACACACACACACACACACACACACACACACACACACACAGGGATGTATGTGTAAGAATGTGAGCGTGAGGAATTATATGAATGTGTTGGTATGATTGTAATGTAGTTGTCAAGTACAGCAGTTAGCATTGTTTAGACCAATCTGTTGAGATGTCAGACTATTGTTTGTGTTTATATTTATAATAATAATTCACAGCGTTAAGAAGTATTGTAGTCGGATTAGAATGGTGTTTGTTTAGGCTGTGCTGTCAATCATCACATTTTTATTTATGGCAGCAACTACAAAAACAAAAACAAAAAACAACTATAATAATAATAATAATAATAATAATAATAATAATAATAATAATAATAATAATAATAATAATAAATAATAATAATAATGTTAGTCGAACAGTATTAGGAAAATATACAAACATATTAAGAGATTAGCGCCAATAGTTATAAAAATGTGTATTTATCTTAGACTCACCAAAGTTCGTGATACTGGAGCTTGTCCGTGTCTAAAACACCAAACCAATCTCAATTTTTGCAGAACGTACTCCAGCAAAAGTTATCTGCTAACATGGCAGTTCTTAGAAATTCTAAAACTATGTTGTCATGTAAGAAAAGTAAATACGCAAATGCCAGTTTAATGAAATAAGATCAATGTTGTCAACGGAGTCCCTTTTGAAAAAAAAATTAATAATCAGGTTTCTTAATGGCATGTACAAATTTTTACAATTCCTAGTTTTGTTAGAAATCTTCTACGGGAGTTATATGTCTGTAGCATATTCCCAAAATTGAATATCAGTTATTAGTTTTTTGGTTTTTTGTTTTTGTATTTAGAGCTAGAAAACTATTTCGGTATAGATGCGTCGCACATTGGAGCTTTGCTCACATACCAGTGACTATTCAGCTTTGTGTGTGCGTGCATACGCGCACACTATGTGGATGGATAGATTCTACTGAAATTAGATAAATAACCTTCGAACAGATAGTCGGCAGCGCCGCCTGGCTGGAGCTTGGCTGCTCTGCATTGACAAGGGGCAACACCTTGAAACTAGTCTGCAGATGCCAAACCAGCAAGGGGAAACTGCTGACCTCCCCTGTTCGAAGGTTATAAAGGACACAGGTTTCGTGTGTCACATAGCTAGCTAGAGGCGATGGCTTCTTGGAGCTAATTCACGGCAGCTTTCGTCCTAATTTTGGGACTGCCATGTTGGCTTGGCGATAACTATTAATTTCCAGTACCGCTGCCGTAGTCTCCTTTAGAGAGACTTAGAAATATTAATAACTTTATATATATATATATATATGTGTGTGTGTGTGTGTGTGTGTGTGTGTGTGTGTGTGTGTGTGTGTGTGTGTGTATGTGTGTGTGTGTGTGCATGCATCTATGCATGTATATATATATAGTAATCTGTCTGAACACAAGAAACTAACTCGATCAGTATGTGTATGTGTCTGTGTGTGTCGATACAGGTAGACGTAGGTATACACATACCTGTACCTATATATGCATATACTCATTTATTATTTGTTTATATATATATATATATATATATATATATATATATATATATATGTACACATATGCATACATACAATCATATATACCTGTTCAAGTGTCATAAAAGCATGAAACTGTTAGTAACTTTCTATGTGTATGTGTGTGTGTGTGTCTTATTTTATTTGTGTACGAGAAATACGTATAAAAAAGAAAACAAAACAATTATCCTTCAGCTTGTTATATCATTATACTTTGGCCATACTGGAGCACTACCTTGAAGGATTATGTCGAAGACATCACCACCAGTGATTAAATGCATTTTTAATTTCATTTTTCGTGGAAGATCTCAGTTATAGAGGCGTAAACAAACCAGTGCCTGTTGCCAAGTGGTGAAATATAAATACAAACAAAAAGATGGTAACACACGTACCCACACACATGTTATACGCGCACGCACGCACACACACACACACACACACACACACACACACACACACACACACACACACACACACACATACACACACAAACACTGTACATACATATCAAACCTCTGCACAGTTTTTATCTACAAAGTTCACTCACAAACTATTGGTCGGTCTTTGACTAAAGTAGAAGGCATTTATCCATTGGGCTTGAATCCAAAATCACACTTGTGCAAAGGGAACTTTTTAAACACATAGCCATACCTGAGTTGATAGAATTTATAAAATACCTTCCAGTGCTGTATTGATAATGCTTAGAATAATAACCGTATCCGAAATATGATAGTGTAGATCTCCTCTCGACAGGACAACTTATATCATATAGTTAAGTACTTCAGAGCCATGAAATGGTAATTTTTATAGGGAAGTGAGGAGGGAATATGTTTGGTAAAAATATGAATGTCTGACGTCTATAGTTTTCTTGAAGTCTTTTAGAAACACGATTCATTTGAAATACGACAGAGTGACTTTGTCTATATAAAACTAATTAATTTGATAACGTACTAGAAAAATTAATGGAAGTTACCTTTAATTGAACATACAATGCATCACGATTCACTGCACAAGAACCTCCTAAGAGGTAGTGTAGAGGAAAGGAGAGCAAGAGACCATCAAAGACGGTTGTAGACTAACGGTATCAAACAATGGATTGTGAAACGATAACGTGGTTGATTATATGCATGCCGCACAACGCAGAGGGAACCCAGAGAGTCTTGGTAAGCTGACCTCTGGACATAGGTAGGGCATCTGGCTGATGACTGATGAAGTAAATAATGCTGGAGATATTTTATAATTCTGTTCAGAACAACATTCCCTCCACTGTTTGTCGAGTATAGGAGAATAAATGCAACTTCGACACGCGAGTTAAAATACAGATAAAAATCTTACAGATTAGCATCAATTGTGTCATCATGCTGTGCCAACTCAAACTAATATTGGCACGTTCTTGTACTTGTTGAAAACATCGTTATGAAATGAAGTATTTATTAGTATTCAAAAGCTGCAGTGTGAGAGACCGAGAGGAGTAGAAAATAAGTGTGATATGGTGATAAACTTCGACATTTTTTTTTATGAGTTTTGCTCTCAACGATAGAGTCCAATTAGTTATGGACACATAAATCAGTTTAAAGTTAATTATGTATGATATAATGTTAACTTTAGCACTGCGAAATGTACAATTAGCGAGTGTTTTGAAGAATATTCACAGGGGAGGTGTTACGTTCAGCGGAGTAATCTGTATGATCGCATATATGTCTTTATTTACGATTACTGCTCCTTTCACGTAATGATAGTAAAGGTGTAATGAGTAATTACTATATATATATATATGTGTGTGTGTGTGTGTGTGCGTGTGTGTGTGTGTGTGTGTGTGTGCGTGCGTATATATATATATATACATATATACATATATATATATATATATATATATATATATATATAGGGAGAGAGAGAGAGAGAGAAGGAGAGAGAGAAGGAGAGAGAGAGAAGGAGAGAGAGAAAAGAGAGAGAGAGAAGGAGAGAGAGAAGGAGAGAGAGAAGGAGGGAGAGAGAAGGAGAGAGAGAAGGAGAGAGAGAGAGAAGGAAAGAGAGAGAAGGAGAGAGAGAGAAGGAGAGAGAGAGAAGGAGAGAGAGAGAAGGAGAGAGAGAGAAGGAGAGAGAGAGAAGGAGAGAGAGAGAAGGAGAGAGAGAGAAGGAGAGAGGGAGTAGGAGAGAGAGAGAAGGAGAGAGAGAAGGAGAGAGATAAGGAGAGAGAGAGAGAAGGAGAGAGAGAGAGAAGGAGAGAGAGAGAAGGAGAGAGAGAGAAGGAGAGAGAGAGAAGGAGAGAGAGAGAAGGAGAGAGAGAGAAGGAGAGAGAGAGAAGGAGAGAGAGAGAAGGAGAGAGAGAGAAGGAGAGAGAGAGAAGGAGAGAGAGAGAAGGAGAGAGAGAGTATACACAAATGCAAGGGTTACACGTAATATGTTTTTGTTTTGTTTTTATTTCTTAGTCTGAAAGGATATGGCAGTACTTTTAAATGTTCTCAACATAGGAGTCAGTAGTATCGCATGTGGCCAGGTAAGTCGCTATTTATTTTGAATTATTTCGGGTTAATGATGAATCAAGGAAATGTGAGATGTAGCAAAAAATCCAGTTGAATACAGTAACGGACTTAAAACTTTGTATGGCAGAGCGAGACGATAAGTAACAAGAAGATATGCCTACTGTATAGCGATAAAGAAACAGATTTAGAGTACCAGAGTAGATGTAGTGTAATGGATACATTAACAGACTTTCAGGCAATCACACTCGGAGTGACAATAAATAGTATGATGCATCCAGGATATGGGTGCAATAGTTCAAATAGATAATAGCGCATGTTGAGAAAGTGGGTGGTTTCTATTTGACAGCAAAATATACATAATAATTATTTCTCTTAAAGGAACAATGCCTGAAATTTTAGTGGAAGAGTGATAGTCGATTACATTGACACCGGTGTTCAGCTGGTAATTATGTTACCGGCCCCTAAAGGATGAAACGCAAAAACGACCTCGAGGGATCTGAACTCAGAGCATGAAACCAGAAGAAATGCTGCGAAGCATTTTGCCGAGCGTGCTAACGATTCTGTTATTAATATTGGTTTCAAATTTCGGCACAAGCCCAGCAATTTCGAGGAGCGGCTAAGTTAATTACGTCAACTAGTACTTATCTTATCGATCCCGTAAAAAGGTGAAAGACAACGTAGACCTCGGCGGAATTTGAGCTCAAAGCATAAACACGGACGAAATGTCGGTAAGTATTTTGTCCGGCGTGCTAACGATACAGCCAGCTCGCCGTCTTATACTTATACTTATAATCATAATTAAACTCCTAATGATACAATTACAATATTGTAGGAATAGTAGTCAAATCTACATCAATTTACATACTACCATCCTTGAAAAAAAATACATAATATATTGGAGTATGTTTTCAAATATAGGACGTGTGAAAAAAAGTATAGTATAGTAACAGGTAAATATTTTCCGTTATGATTATCTAATACGATGACTACAAGACTTTTTTGTCGTGGAAACTTAAAGCGAATTTCAAACAAGAAAAAAAAAATCGAAGGATCCATAATTCTGTTTTTTGAAAACCTACCACCACCTTAATTTGATTAAATCATAAAAACTTAAATCGAAAAACCAAAAATCGTTCAGAGGTAGAATGTATTTAAGAAAATGAGATGGATACAATAAGTTCTTATTTTGAAAATAGTAAATGGCATTTGTTTAATAAAATAACATTTGATTAAATTTTGTTGAAAACATCTTTTCTCGCAGAATCAGAGAATTTACTTAGAGAGCTATAGGGTTTCTCGTAACCCTCTTTGTGAAAAACTGCTTTTATACATTGTGAATTAAGTGGGGTTTAAACTCTAATAATATTCAAGATAACGTGAAGGCGGCGAGCTGGTAGGATCGTCATCACGCTGGACAAAAGGTTTTCAGTATTTTGTACGGTTTTACGTGCTGAGTTCAAACTCCACCAAGGTCGACTTTACCATTTATCCCTTTCGGGGTTGACAAAATAAGTACTAGTTGAGTACAAGTGGGGGGGGGGGGGCGACCTAATTGACCTATCCCTGCCAAAAAACTGCTAGCCTTGTGCCAAACCTTGAAAGGAATATCTAAAATAACAGGTTCACTATTTCAACCAAACGGTTGTTTTTCAAATTGAACCGAATAGCTAAGGATCACCTGGTCTCAATATACAAATAAATATATTGTAAAAGAACAATTTATTCGTGAACGCTTGGTATGCATGTGTCTTTATGTCAAGGAACATACGTGAGAAAATTGCTGCCGGGAGACAAAACGAAATCAAGTTGCCTTTGTGATTTTCTCGACAAGAACGAATTTTCCCGTAATGAGTCAAGTATGGTTCCCCAGCAATATTGAAATATAGCAATGTTAACAATCAAGATCTTTATATGTTGTTTGTTATTAGTTTTTAAATAGTTTTTTTTTTTACTTGTTATTTTGTCTTTCTAAGAAATTAATTTTTGTTTCAGTCACGTTTTATAACAGATAAAAAAAAAAACCCAAAAAAAGAAAAAAAGCCAAAGATATGAGCATTTCTAGTGTGTTTGTATGTGCGTCGTTTTTAATTTTCTGTTATTTTTATTTATTTATTCATTTATTTATTTATTTATTTATTTATTTATTTATTTATTTTTGTTCATTTACTGTTCATTTAGTGTTATCGACATCAAAGAAGACAAAGTGAGAGAAAAAAAGAGAGGGAAACAGAGAAAAGAAAAGCGTTATTATTAAGTGGAGAAGAGAAGACAGAAGCAACAGTTATTATAGTCGCAAAGTTTCAGTAATATCAGCGAAAACCAATTACTCTCTGGGCGGAGGTAGGAATTGTGTGGAGATAGACTTGAAGATAAACAAATGACATTGTACTCAACATTATTATTTCTTTCTAATATTTTCAACTCGGCATTTCTTTTATCCCCTTCAAACAATTCTCGTTAATCACATTTATGTTCTTCTGTTGTTCGTTTTCTTCCTTTTTTTTTTTGTTTCCGTCTTTTCTTGTTTTTTGTTTATTACTCTATGTATACTGTTGGTGTTGGTGTTGTTGTTTTCGTAATCAGCCTTATGCTTATACTGGTACCACGTCACAAATGCTGCAGCTGCATCTACTACTACTACTACTACTACTACTACTACTACTAAAATTACAACCACCACCACCACTACTACTACCATTACTACTGCTGCTGCTACTACTATCATCGACTCTAATATTCTTTTCAACTCTAGGCACAAGGCCCGAAATTTTTCGGAGGAGGGCCAGTCGATTAGATCGACCCCAGTACGTAAATGGTACTTAATTTATCGACCCCGAAAGGATGAAAGGCAAAGTCAACCTCGGCGGAATTTGAACTCAGAACGTAGCTGCAGACGAAATACCGCAAAGCATTTCGCCCGGCGTACTAACGTTTCTGCCAGCTCGCCGCCATCATTGACTCTAATATTAAATACTAAAACCACTGTTGCTTCCACCAGTTATAACTACTTTTACTACATTACCACCACCACCACCACCACTACTACTACTTTACGAAATTAGTTTGTAATATAGTCACACGGCCATAAACAACGTCGGTGGAAACAATCGATTAAATCAACATTAGTATTTAATAGGTATTTATTTTATCAACTCCAGAACTCAGCAAGAATTGAACATGAAATATAGGGGGGGACGTCCCTAAATACTGTAAAGCATATCGTCGATTGTTGTGTCGAACAAGCTAATATGGCATGGAAACAGGTTTTTTTGGTAATTCAGTGAAGTGAAGTGATTTTAATTTTGCGTTCTAATCGCTCATTTACTGCGTCAGTATCATTGGGTAAAAAAACACAGTAAATAGACTAAGATTAAACTTGTCTGGAAAAGTGTTAACTCTTTAGAATTTAAACCGGATATATCTATCCCAAATCTTCTACCCGTGTATGTTTAAACTAACCCTTTCCGGCCTCTAACACCTACCCTGTAATGTCGTTCTAAACATAAAATATCATCTCATCATTGAAATGTCGAAGCTGCCAGGTAATGCATGGTTGTGTAGCAAGAAGCTTGCTCCCCAACCACATGGTTCCGGAAATAAAGTTATACACAAAATCAGAGAACAAGTAATTACTACTTGAACTAAGACAGGGGTTGCAGCAATATAAACGCCTTATTTTGTTTAAATGCTATAAATAATGTTCAAATGAATTACGTACATACTATTCTTTTACAATTTATGTCTATGAATATAAAACTGCACGTACGCACACACCACGCTCGCGCACGCACTTAATAAATTATCATGAGTACGTTAAGCATTGGGAATCAAATCATAATGATGTATATATTCATTCTTATCGTGTTCCGGTAAATTTGAGCATTCATCTTTTAACTGCTGGTGTAATTGACGTTGAAAGAAAATTCTGTATTTAGACGTTGTATGTTGACAACGCACACAGTGCAACGCGTCTTCCTTTTACTTTAATATGGTGAGATACAATTGTAAGATATTTGTCTTTTAATTCAAGGAAATAGAATCTCTCCAGTTGATTCACTCCCATGGTACACAGCCGTGTTATGTACATTGCAAACTCTTACCAAATAATATTTTAAAAACAAGTATATTGAAATGCAAAAAATTCTCTCTTAATTATGGCGCCAAAGAACAACAAAAAACATTTTCATTTGCGTCAACGAACCGTATAATTTGGAAGTGATAACACAATGGCTAACTCGTATTTTAATAAAAAAAAAAAGTATTTTTTAAAATGTGTTTAAAATATAATTATTGTACCTGTTTGAAATATTTTATTTCTAAGAAACATCACAAATCTTCTAAACAACCTTTTGGTGTTGGCACCCTCCTATAAATTCACAAGACCTCCAAGGGTAAACATCGCCTAGGTTAAGATGAATCACTGGTTTAAGTACAAGGAATGCTGAAAAGTTCCTGGCTTTGGGTCAAAGAAAATACAGCAGGATCACTTAACTGTGATTTTATTTAACATATTCTTCGCTCAGCTTCACACATTTATTGCAACGGTCCTTCAGTTTTTCTAAGCCCTGTAAAAGAACTCGGAATGCTGGGCCTCCAGTCAAGCTTTTTCCAATACCCTTAAAGTCAGGAACTTTTCGGCATCCCCTTGTAAGTATATGTGTAAATGTGTTTTAATAAAGTGATAAATTAAGACAGCGAACCGGCAGAATCGTTGCGCACCGAACAAAGTCCTTAGCGGCATTTCTTTACTCTCTGATTGCAAATTCGGCCGAGTTCGAGTTTTCCGTTTATCCTTTCAGGGTCGATAAAATAGATACCGGTAGGGTGCTGTGATCGATGTAATCAACTAACCTTTTCCCTAAAAATTGCTGAGCTTCTGCCAAAATTTGACACCAATTTATGAGATAAATCGACAGTGTCGCTGGATGCTCAAATAGGGTGCTTCCTGATATTTGATCACAGTTCACGGTGATCTAAGTTCAAACCCTACCGATTTAAACAACTTTGCATCTCGGGAAGTGTTCAGTGGTAACCCCACACATTTTCTCCAAGTATAAAAAAAGGTACACTTAATAATGGGTCAGAAACCTCTACTGACAGAAAAGAAAAAAAAAGTGGTGACAGACATTCAACTGGAACCGTCAAAGAGGACCCGCTGTGTAGTACATCACTGAACGGCAATAAAAATAAAGAAACAGAAAGTCTCTTTTAATAGAGGATCAAGTAGGAGGGCGCTGGATAACATAATCGATGTACAGAGCCTGAGAGAATGCTGAGTCGATATAATCTATCGAAGCAAATTCGGGGCTGTGTACATACAGAATAAGACTTTCAATACAAGCGAGAGTGTGAATATATCCTCGCGTGAGTACGTGCATAGGTGTACTTCCAATTCCTAACTCATTACTTTGCATTTATTCTTCCTGAATTTAACGAACTCTTCCTAAATCCCCATACGTCACAGTCGCGATAGCGGAGGAAGTGAGAATGGATATGTGTAGGTGTGTGACTGTATATGTGTGTGTAACAGAGTGTGTGTGTGTGTGTCTGTGTGCGTGTGTGCGTGTCTGTGTGCGTGTCTGTATGTCTGTGTGCGTGTCTGTGTATGTGTGTTAATCTCTCCATGTCTGTGCTAGTGTATCTGTATACTTGTTTATATGAGGAAGCATATTCGAACATCTGCACTTCTGTATTCTATATACAGCAACACTGCATTGCTATATACGTCTTAGAGTGTAATGTGCACACACGCACACACACACACACACACACACACACACACACACACACATTTTTACATACACACACATACACACTCACTATATATATATGTATATATATATATATATATATATATATATATATATATATATATATATATATATATATATATATATATATATATATGTGATTATGGAATTATGTGTATGATGTGTGTGTGTGTGTGTGCGCGCGTGTGTGCGCGCGTGTGTGCGCGCGCGCGCGTGTACAAGCGCATTCTGCATATCTATATGTGTTCGGGCAATTCTGCTATGTACGTATATGTGAAGGGAGAGAAAGCAAGCTAGTGTCGATATAAAAAAAAAAATTATTGTTGTAATGACTTTTGAACTAGCATAAGCTTACATTTATTTCTGTCAGGCACTCCGTCAGAAACATCCGGGGTAAATACTACCACATCTCTCCTTATTACATATACACATACATTCAACTCGCTTCAGCCCTGCTTTTACACCACCAACGTGGTCGACAAAGGGATTAAAGAACCATGGACAACACTAATCTCTTTAGCATACGGTTTATTAACCTTTAGCGTACGTATCTAATTCCCATCAAGCTCAGTTAATGCCAGCGACATCTGTTGGAGACTTACAAGAAACAACTAACCTTGTTGTATCTTAGCAAAAGAAAGAGAGGAAGAGGGAAAGAAAAAGAAAGCGTGTGAGTAAGTAAGAGAGAGAGAGAAAGAGAGAGAACATGGGAGAAGAAAATAGCGTAAAGTAAGAACGGGTATTAGACACACACTGAGAGTGATGCTCGTCAGTCAACATTTTGAAACGAAGCTGATGATAGGTGGGGAAATAACAATTGCTTGCCGAAAGAGATATTAAAAGAGAAACGGCGGGGTGGGATAAAGTGAAGGAAAATGTTAATTTCAAACTAAAACATCGGCTGTAATATAGGATAATAATCTTCAGATATCAGTTGTCAACAAATTTCACTTCTCAAGGTGTATTATCTATTGCTGTTACACACACACACACACACACACACACACACATATATATATATATATATATATATATATATATATATATATATATATATATATATATATATATATATATATATATATATATATATATAACTTTTTTCTTTTTAGTCTTTCCTTCCATTTCCAACACACACACATACAATTACACACACGCACACGCACACACACATACACGTGCACACACACACACACACACACACACACACATTCTACTTACACAATCATCATGTAAAATACTGATCTTAGAATCTTAGACGTTTATTCATAGTTGTTTAGATTGGATTAACAAATGTGGGACGAAACTTGATGATGGCGGCTTTTCATCTTCTTATTCTCCTCCTCTCCTTCCTATCACTTCTGTTTTCTTCTTATTATTATTATTTTCTTCTTCTTCTTCTTCTTCTTCTTCATCTTCTTCTTCTTCTTCTTCTTCTTCTTCTTCTTCTTCTTCTTCTTCTTCTTCTTCTTCTTCTTCTTCTTCTTCACCGAGCTCGTAGAATCGTTGCTGCGCCGGACAAAATGCTGAACGGTGTTTCTTCCGGCCTTACATTCTGTGTTCAAATGCCGGTGAGGTCGACTTAGCCTTTCATCTTTCCGTGTTCGATAAAATAGGTACCATTCAAGTACTGGGGCGATGTAATCGATTTACCCCTCCCCTCAAAAACAGCTGGCACCGTGCCAAAATTTGAAACCATTATTATTATTATTATTATTATTATTATTATTATTATTATTATTATTATTATTATTATTATTAAGGCAGCAAGCTAGCTTAATCGGCACGCCGGGTGAAATACGTAGCGATATTCTGTCTGAGTTCAAATTCTTCCAAGGTCGACTTCGCTTCCAATCTTTTCGGGGTCGATGAAATAAGTACCAGTTTAACACTGGAGTCAATGTAATCAACTACCCCTTCTCCCAAATTTCAGGCCTTGTGCCTAGAGTAGAAAGGGTCATTATTATCTCTCATTATCACAGATTTTGTTGGAGCTCCTGGAGTCTTACATGCGTAGCGGACTTGCCACCAACGGCCTACGGTACCATGCTATCTATTATTTTCAGCTATATAATACTTTCCTGATTATTCTGGCCGTGCCAATGAGGCAAACCTTTTGTAACAGTTCTACTGGCACTCCAATTTCCTTCATATTCCCCTTGATGCCTTCTGATACTGTTCCCAAGGATCCAACAATAATTGGCACTATCTTCACCTTCTTCATTTTCCATAGCCGGGCTATTTTGTACTTAAAATAGTTGTATTTATCTTTCTTTTCGCCTTGTTTACTATTCGTGGGTCAAAGGGACATGCAACAGCAACTATATAGCATATGTGGTGCACCTTGTCCACCACCACTAGGTCCGATCTGTTATGCTCTAGTACCTGATCTGTTTGAAATGGGAAATCTCAGACCATTTTACTAGTCTCTGACTCTTTCACTCTCTGAGATTTGTGCTCGTACCACGTCTTGCCTCTCTCTAGCCCTTACTTTCCGCAGTTTCCAATGTAGCACTTACGCTACCTGATTGTGTCGCCACAACTTGTAATCGTTTGGTTGTAATCGTTTGGTTGTCCTTCCAATTCGTGGCCAAAGCTTGGTCTCGCGCTACCAGTATAGTGCTCTCGGTCTCTTTTTTTTAAGGGTTCCTTCCATCAACCAATCCCACTTATTTTTCCAGCAATTTGTGTTGTGGCTGCATGGAATTGATTGTGTAGTTCCTTCTTGCGTAATCCCTTCTTCAAGTCCTCTTTGTACTTCTTACTTTGTTTTCCCTTTTTTCTCTGCTTTCAATACTCCCTTGTTCCTAACTGTCACTAGCAAGGTTTCCTTACTTTGGGCTAGGTATCTCATTAAAATCTTCAGTTCGATACGCTGCAGTCTTTCACACTCATCAGCCCCTTATTCTATTTGCTCTCTTCATGTATAGGTAATCAGTGTCTGCACGTGAATGATGGGCACCATGCACCGTTAAGAGCTTTCTTGACTTCCTCTCCATCTCCTTTAGCTTCTCCTCTGTCCACTTCAGGTTTCCAGCGCCATACCGAACTATTGCGACTGCAAACGAGTTTATTGCCGAAATTATGCTGCTGGCATTCAGCTTTGAAGCCAATATCTTCCTCACTCGCCGCAGGTACTCTCTTGTTGTCTTGGTGTTTGATTTCGTCTGTCTCAAGCATTCCCAGATATTTATAGCTCGATTGAGGTTAAATTGCCTTCATCATTTCACCACCTGGGAAGCATATGCCTTCTGTTCTGAAAAGCTTTCTTCGTCTCATCTCCATCGTAGAACATTTTGAGAGTCCAAATTCCATCTTAATATCATTCAAATCCGCACAAACTGGACTAGGTTTGTGAATAGCTTGTCTGTGTGACAAGCGTGTTTACACGTGTTGTGCGAGTGACGGAGGTGACAAATAGTGAAAATACATCGTTTCATTCAGAAAATAGAAATAAATTTTAATGAGTTTAATAGTCCAACTCTTTGTCAGTTATTTTAGGCTCCATTTATTGTCTTTTGGATAGATTTCGGAGCAGTGTTTTATCTCTCTCACATGTTAAACGTCCCCAGTCTTCTTCTTCTTCTTCTTCTTCTTCTTCTTCTTCTTATTATTATTATTATTATTATTATTATTATTATTATTATTATTATTATTATTATTATTATACTTTTGATCTGCATGTTTGTTCCAGTCACTTACCGACACACCCAGCGTCCTGGGGTGAGTGAATTATAAGAGATGTTACGTTATAACTGAAAGCTTGGTGAGGGGAAGTAGCGAAATATCTTCATGTAATACTACACATGTAATTTCTTCATGTAATACAGCTTATTTAAATGGATAGGGTTTTTTCTACGAATGTGGGCAGTACTTGTTAGGACAACCTTATGGATTTCTCTGAGACACGGTTCTCCTAGGATCTTATCTAGATGTTTCTGACATCCCTGTTTTATCATACCTAAGACACCTACAATAAAAGGAACAGTTCTCGCTTTAAGATTCCACATCTTTTGTATTTCAATTCCCAGGTCCTCATGTTTACAGATATATTTTTGACAGTGGGAACACTTACATTTATTAGTCTACACGTATTTTTTTCACACTCTTTAATAATTATGTCTGGTCGATTAGCCTGGATGGTTCTGTCAGTGTTGACTGCAAACTCCCAGAGGATAGTGACATTTTTACCTTCAACGACTGGCTCAGGATGATGTTCATACCAGTAAGTAGGAGTGCTGATTTTGTAGTGTATACATATCTTCCAAAGTAAATACTGTCCTACTCTATCGTGGCGATTTTTGTATCGTTTGGTGTCAGCACAGGACATCTCGAGATGAGATGCTCTATTGTTCCGTGAAATGTGTCACAGAAACTGCATTTTGAAGAACGTTAGCCTAGCAGTTTTTTTGGGTTTTTTTTTTTTTTTGTGTGCGAGCAAGCTTTGATGTGTCACCAATATGAAACCTTCAGACTCTATTTTCAGTCCTGAAATTCTCAGCCACTACATCAGCATTTCCACTTCGAAGTATATACTGTCCATGCAGAGGCGTCTAGCTCCACCGCTCCTCAATTTGTTTCTGCCCATTGTTTTTTTGCAATCTGCTTGATGAATTTTGCTTGTTTTGTGGCAGGGGTTTCAGGTTCTTCAACTATTTCAGGGTTAAGGCCAAGTTCCCTTGCGAATTTGCAAGCTTCCTTGACAATAGGATATGATATGTTGCTGCTTCAAAAGCATCAAGCAGATTTTGCTCTACGCAGCAGCCAGCATGTTTGGGTACGAGTAAATTTTTACTCATAGATCCTGACCCAGAAGCGTGCATGGTCCCCTGAAAAGGGTAAAGACC
>NC_142930.1:71486133-71506133 GCF_046866305.1 Octopus bimaculoides | reverse complement strand
CACACCACACCACACGAGTAAGCACATAAATGCAAAGGAAGTTGGGAAAATAGTACTTGAATACCAAAGGTAGGGTAGTATCATACTTTCATATCTATACATATACATACAGACACAAACACATACACGTATATATATATATATGTACACACATATATATATATATGTACACTTATATGAATAAATATATATATATACATATCTATCAAAACAGGAGATTGAAAAAACATTTTGGGATTATCTATTCATCATTACACGTGTTTCATTTGCTAACAGGAGTTACAAAACTGTATACGCAGGAAAAACATGTAAGATAACTCCTATTCGAAATTTTTCACTCAGACAATAATACAATACGGAATTCACGATTGGATGCAGCTTTCTAGATTTAGTCGGTAATCAGGAGTTGTAAAGATGGTTACGGGTAGGAACAAGGACAAAACGTGGTAATATAAAAGGAAGAGAGAGAAGCAATACGCAGGCGCATTGAAATATGTATACACACACGCACACGCGCGCACACACACATATATATAATATGAATAATATATATATATATGCATATATGCATACGTATATGTACATACATCTATACGTATATATATGCATATATGGGCACAGGACGTCACGAAACGTGTACAACTAAAAGTACGAAGTACGAGTACATGGAATATGAACTATTTTTTCGAACAACGAAACACACAAATGGAAAACAAGACAAACAACACGAAAAAACGGCCTTTCCTCAGTTGTTGGATGTTTTTTTCTACTCTCGTATTTCGAGTAGATACGCTTCGATAAATCAGTTGCTCCCAGCAAAGCAAATTAAATGAAATGTAAATTTTAACTCTGAAGATTTAGAACTCAGAATGTAAAGACCAATGAAATACCACTAAGCTTTTTTACTCGGCAAGCTAATCCTGAAATATCAGTTACAAATTTTTGTTACAGGGCCATCAATTTTGAGGAAGAGTGAACGTCGATTACATTGACACTTCTGTTCAACTGATACCTATTGTCAGTTAAAGTTTAGACAGTGTCACGTGACAACTTGCTGGAGCTGCCTACTGGATCCTAGCAGCGGGAAATTTAGACAATGTCAAGTGACAACTTGCTGGGGCAGCCTGCTGGAGCCTAGCAGCAGGTATAAAAAGGGGAATTTGACAAGACAGTCAGTCGGACGCTGACACTCGTTGATGCTGCATCGAAGAGGCCAGGGAATAGAAGAAAGAAGACATGCACCCAACACCAGAGCTGAAGACACCTCCGCTACGTCAAAACGGTAGATGAGTAGGGGCCGAAACCGGACGTGGTTCTTCCTGATGATGTCTTGAACTAACTGGATCCTATAAAGGAACTGTTGCGGTAGCAGACCACGAAACGTGGTTGAAATTCCTTAACCCAGAAGGATAAAAGCAAGTCCGACCCCGGAGGCATAAAGACAGACGAAATGCCGCTAAGCATTTTGTCTAGCGTGCTAACAATCCTGCCATCTCACCGCTTTATGCTGTTATTCCTCTAAAAGTGATTTTGTTATTAGAAGGGCAAAGACACTCAGCGTTCTCAGCGGGGAGCGACAACTGAGGCCTGCGAATGCAACACGCTGCCTCTTAAACCAAACAAACATTTACATCCCCCGTTTGCGAGCAAAGCTGTAATCTAAGGATATCAAATGATGTTGATAATCATGTGATTCGATGAACAAGCCTAATCAAGCGATGCGCAGTTATGTGCATGTGTGAGCGCGCGCGCGTTCGTGTACATGTAAACACATATAAATGTATATATATATATATATATATATATGTATATATGTGTGTGTGTGTGTGTGTGTGTGTGTGTGTGTGTGTATATATATATATATATATACTTCTCGTATATATTTCATGCACATTTACATCCGTAAACATACATTTATATGTGTGTTCTGGGGATATATAGACGCGCGCGCGCACACACATATATAAATACATACACAAACACACGCACATATACGCACACGCACACACACGCTCACACACACATGTATGTATATAGGTATGTGCGTAAGTACATACATCATCATCAACATCATCATCATCATCATCATCATCTTTTCTTCTTTTCCTTTCGACTTCTATATGGCTCTCTCTCCTTCATCTTCTCCTTTCTTTCCTCCTATTCCGCCTTCCTCCGCCTCCTCTTCCTCCTCCGCCTCCTCCTCCTCTTACTCCGCCTCCACCGCCGCGGCCTCTTCCGCCACCTCCTCCTCCCCCCCTCTTGCTGTATCTCATTCTTCCTTAGTCATGTTCTTCATGTCCTTGTTGCTGCTCATGTTCTCCACTTTTTTCTCTTTCCACATCCCCCTCCTCCACCACTTCACATCTTCGTCTTTCCCCTCCTCTTCCTCCTCCTCCTCCTCTCATTCACCCCCTCTTCCCACACCCCTCATCTTATATTCGTCTCTTTCTCTTCCAAAACAGTCTTCGTGTGCCAATACGTAAAAAGAGAGAAAAAGAACAAGAACAACAACACACCAACAACAACAAAAAACACAGCAAAATGTCTGCCGCTGTCTTGGTTGCTATGCTTGATATGAAGCAAACTTATAGTTGTTTTTCCCTGATAGATCTTTTATTAGCTTCCATGTCAATGTTTCCATGTATTTTTTCGCTTTGATATTCCAGTCTGGGTCTAATCTCGATGTGCAATTCAATATTTATTGCTTTATTCTGCAGTATACATTTCAAATACAAAGGTTATGAGCTATCAATCTGCTTTACTCTTACGGACTGTCATCTCTTCTAGTCATCCCCAAAACCACCACCACCACCACCACTGCCGCCGCCGCCGCCACCACCACCGCCACCACCGCCGCCACCACCACCGCCACCACCGCCACCACTGCCGCCGCCGCCGCCACTGTCGCCTTCACCACCGCTTCCACTTCGTCGGCCTTTCTTTATCTTTTTACCCTTCTCTCCAGGCATTCCAATTGAGTGTCACTAGCTATCTCGTACACGCTTATTTTCTGACTAACCCGACACATTCACATATGCGCATGCGCACGCACACGTCTGTTGCTGTTTTATGCATGTGCTTTTGCTTTCGTTTAACACACACACACACTCACAAATAGGCGCCAACGAAGGAGCCTCTACGTAATTACTCAACCTGTATAATATAGCAACCAAATCACCCTAAAAAATACAAAACAAACAAACATGGTGCATGATGTTTTATAATGTCGTACACGGCTTCCTGTGCAAAGGGAAATATAGATGGAATGATCACGGACAGAATGTCATTCATTACAAGCCTGTTCCGTATCTAAAACCAATAACGGTAAGACATTTATCCAAATACATGAAATCGTTTTATCACTTCCATGCTATTTCAGTCTCACCTCCACCGCTCGTTTTTACTTTCCACTACCTTTCCTCTGTTATTCTCTCCGCATATATCTTGTATGTGATTCAACTGGGGAAGATCGCCGGGTGACGGCAATATGGCTTGCCCACCAGGGTCAATGGATTCAATGAGACCAGGCAATTGTGCGCCCACTGTCCTAGAAGGGACACCGGAGCACTGATCTGGGAAGATTATCCTTCCTTCTTCATGCTATCATTGACCTCTTGCCAACCCTAAATAATCTTTGAATATGGGGTAAAGAAAAAAAAACCCTCTGTCTTTTAACCGGATTATAAAAGAGCATTTATATAGGAGACACGCAGTAGTAACGCTAAAAGGGAATGCAGTCCGTAAGGACTCGGGAGAAAGATAGAAGAGTAGAAAGATGAGCTAGAAGAGGAGGAAGGTAGAAGGAAAATATAAAATGAGAAGTGGAAAGATAAGAAATATCGAATGCTTGGAGCTGAACGTTTGACCTAGGCACTGGTCAAGTGGAAACAGGATGGGTGATAAAAGAAATGGGATGGTCACGTGGTACCGAAAATGGAAAGGAGGGCGCGAAAAAACTGAAGGGGAAAGGGAGGGGAAGAGAGAGTGAGGGAGAGAGAGAGAAAGGCAGAGAATAGAGAGATACGAACAGTGAAGGAGGAGAGAAGGTAGGGGAATAACAGGTGGGAAGAGGGAGTTTGGAAAGAGAAAGGAATAAAGGAAGGAATGGAAGATAAGGAAAGAGAAAAGTGGTGGAAAATCTTAGGTTGTTTGGAAAATATTGTTCAATTTTTGGAAAATATGTTTTCAAGTTCGATTTAAGATGTTGTTTTCTGTAGTGTATTGGACGAAATTTTACATGCTTAATAACTGACGTGCACTCTTTAATAGATTTTTAGTGATTTCTTTCAGAATATAATTTTGAAGCGTAGAAATCCTTAATTTCAAGTGTGGAGAAAGAAATGCGCTTACCTTTATTGGTATGAATTCAAGCTTGGACATAATGCTTCCCTAACAGCCGCCAATATCAACAGAGCATGTGGTGAAGGGTTCACTAGTGATCGGACGGTACGTTGGTGGTTTGAAAGATTCCATAGTGGGGATGATAACCTTGAAGGTAGAGAACGTTCATCTACTCTTAGAGATCAGCATTTGAAAACAAGTCAAGCAAAACCCACGACAGAGAAATGTTTCATATGCTTGGTGTCAGTTAGCAACTGGAAAAATTGCATGTTCACTTGAGCAAAATGAGATCCGCATTTGTTAATCGACGTGGTCCAATTCTGTTCCACGACAATGCTCAACCACACGTTTCCAGGATAACACTGCAGAAGTTCACAGACTTGGGATACGAGACTTTGCCACATCCTCTATGTTCCCCTGATCTTTTACCTGACTATCATTTTTTCATAACAGTTTTTTTTAAGGCAAAAAACCTTCCGTCCCAAAACCGAGGTTGAAACTGAATTCAAGGATTTCTTGGCATCAAATCTTTTGAATTTTTGTCGAAGAGGCATAAATGACCTTGTTAATCGATGGAAGAAATGCATAGCTATTCAGGGATCATATTTTGAATGATCAAACCTTTGTATTAGTTCAGTTGTTCAAGAATATAGGCTTTTTTTTTTTTTAATCAGCCATTATTTTCCGGACAACCAAATAGAAAGATATGCAAATTAGAGAGGAGAAAAGACAGAACAGAAGGATAGAGAAATGGTAAACTGCAAAGGATAGACAAAAAGCAGTAGAGCGGTAAAGTGTCAAAGAAAAGAAGACAGAGGGATAGAAAAGAGAGAAGTTGATGTCGCACCAAATGTTGGCCGATGTGTTGGGTGCTGCTGAGAATGGGTGGAAACAGAAGGGGGTGCATGGTGTTAAATCAAATATTCTTTTCTACCCTAGGCAGAAGGCTCAAAATTTTTGGGGAGGGGGTCAGTCGATTAGATTGACCCCAGTACGCAACTGGTACTTAATTTATCGATCCCAAAATGATGAAAGGCAAAGTCGACCTTCGCGGAATTTGAACTCAGAACGTTAAGACAGACGAAATACTGCTAAGCATTTCGCTCGGCGTGCTAACGTTTCCGCCAGCTCGCCGCCTTGTTAAATCAAATATTAAAAGTAAGAGGTAGCACAGGAAGACGATAAAGGAACACATGGAAAATATTCGCAAAATACGTGAACACGTTAATCCCTCATTAGTTATCGACCAAAAATCATTACAATTTCTTGCCATTATCGATAAGATTGTCCATTTTGTTGGCGTTAACAGCAAAACACGCTAATGGGATATGTTAGCGGACATGAAAGACAGAATGGAATCAATGAAAAAAGGAAACAAATACAGTCTATGTGCATGTATGTATGAGTGTGTGTATGTCCGCCTCCACCTGACAACCAGTGTCGGTTTGTTTACGCCCTCTTGATATAGCGATTCAAAAAAAAGGACCCATAGAATAATAAACGGACTTTAAAAGAAAATTACTGGGATCGAATTGTTCGGCTAAAAGCCTTCAAGATGTTGTCTTAAAATAAACGCAGTCCAATAACTGAAACAAGTAAAGGATAAACGAAGTTTTGTTGCTACCGTTCACCTTGATGTCGTTGCTATTTGCTGTTCGACAGCATCATCGAATTAGAATATTTATAACAGACCTGCTGTTCCTATAATCATTAAAATCCTTCTTTTCGTTTGTCGACATATAATTATATTTATGCCTTTAGTGTTCTCTTCGAGCATGTGTTTATGTAAATGGAGATAGTTTACTGGAGATATGGTTGCGGATAGATATGTATGTATATGTTTGCATGTAACTATTGTTGAATATAAGCATGTATGTATACATGTATTTATATAAACATGTAGTTACGTACACACACACACACACTATCACAAATTTATGTCTGCATACATGTATATTTATCTACATGAGTATATATATATATATATATATACATATATATATGTATATATGCATATATATATATATATATATATATATATATATATAAATATATATATATATGTATACATGTATATATATATATATATATATATATATATATATATATATATATATATATACATACATATATTTATATATATATATATATATGTATATATGAATATACATATATATATATATATATATATATATATATATATACATACACATCATCTTGTATTTCTGTTTATGTGTATATGTAAGTTTGTAAATATGTACATATGTATTATGCATTTCTGCTTATACGCACGCATATATGTATGAAGCTATGTATAAATGAAAGTATATGTATTTACGTACAATACACATGTATGTTTGTGTGTGTGTGTGTGTGTGTGTGTGTGTGTGTGTGTGTGTGTGTGTGTGTGTGTGTGTGTGTGTGTGTGTGTATAGGTCCTTCGATATTTATTTCCATTTTATTTTATCACGATAAGAACCAGTCAATCATCGATTTTCTGAGCTCTTCTTACTTGACTAGTCAAAAGTTTGTGCAAATCAGAAGATGAACGACTTATAGTTTGCAGAAGCTATAAGTTCTGGTATTTTGACAGTTCTGTTGATACAATGGAGCTACTGTGCATATATTTGTGCTGTCTAGCATTTGAAAATTGCTATTGTGGTGTACAAAATTTTATGACTGTTATTCTTCATTTAATCACATAACCAAAATACCCCAACAGCGTAGTTTCACGAAAAGATCCATAACAGACACAGATATGACTGTGTAGTAAGAAGTTTGCTTCCAAAGCACATGATTTCAGTCCTGCTGTGCGGCTCTTTGAACAAATGTTTTCTACTATAAAACGAAGCCAACTAAAGGAATCAACAAGTGGATTTTGTAACGGAAACTGGAAACTGAAAACACTTCTTTTCTTTGTGTGTGTGGGTGGGGGGTGTTATAATGAGGGCCGGTTTATAGGGTTACCCTGGATTTCTCGCTCATAAGGGGTTTAGCCTTACCGCGTATCTTCAGACCCCAAACACTCATGGCCTAAGACCTGTTCAAAATATGGAGGGGGAAATGCCTTTCTGTAGAAGTAAACACTAGGTGATTACCTCATTTTGCCATTGGTCATCGAGCTTCGGCTGCGCCGCCACCTTCGGCCTTGGCTATTGGCTTCCGGCTGTATTGTCGCCTTGTTGATTCCAAAAAGCCAGCAGGAAAAACATATTGCCATGAAATTGCCAAAATGAACGAAAAACTGTTACCTCTTCGTCCCATACTGGTCAACAGAAGATGGCCAATCATTCTTCATGACAATGCTCAACCACACGTTTCACTAATGACGTTCCAGAATTTGAGGAAACTCGGCTAGAAAGTTCTTCCCCACCCAGCTTATTCACCAGACCTTTCTCCTACCGACTACCGCTTTTTCAAGCACTTTGATGGTTTCCTGCGAGAGAAGGAGTTCAAAAATCAAACTGATGCTGAAAATGCTTTCAACGAGTTCATCAGTTCCAGAACTCCAGATTTTTATGTTACCGGAATAAACAAACTTGTAACTCAATGGCAAGAATGTGTTGATTGTAATGGTACTTAGTTTGATTAATAAAATTTCCGCATTGGTGAAGTATATTGTTATGAATTTCATGTTTCGAAGATTTGCTTAATCTTTACTCAGGCTGATACATACTGCTTGAGTATAAACATAATATATTTCAAATTGGAGAAACTGTGTCTACACCCCAGCAATTCGCGTATGAAATCCACAAAACTATAACTTACTAGGTGTTAAGGTCTTTCTGTATCCTTTCAATAATGCTTTAGTGTCATCCGGCTGACTTTTTCACATTTTTCTTTTTCCAGGGGTATCAATAGAGATAGCTAACAAAGCAGTTTATTTTGATTAGGTGGTATTAGTTGTTTTTAGTTAACGCTTCCATATATATTAGTGTCTATGCACACACACACACACACACACACACACACACACACACACACACACACACACACACACACACACACATACATTAATACATATAAAAATCATTTATAATAATATCCGATGTCTGTAAGTAATTCAGGAAAAGCAGAAGAAGGCGATCGGCCAGAAGCAGACAGTAAATAGCAGTTAAAGAATTAAAATGAGACATTAAATACTACGCGCTCTATTCTTTTAGCTAAGACAATGCATGGGCTACGTTCCTTAAACCGCGCTCTGCATCTCTTCTCTAAGTATCTACCACTCAGATATACTACACACACATACACACACACACACACACACACACACACACACACACACACACACACATTTGCATATGCATGTGAGTTTAATGTTTTTATTATGTATATAGCAATACATAGATATAAATATGTAAATATGTATCCTTTCATATATATGCATATGTATGTGTATATAAATATAAATAAATCAATGAATATAAGTATATATTAACTATATTTGGTTAAAATTGATGGGTGAGTGTTTGACCCAATCGGATGCGCAAGGAGACGTGTTAGCGTTGATTTGTGGGTTCGATTCTGGCTGGGGTTAGCTCATCATTTTTCAGTCATTTGCTTTTATTTATAAATTGTCTCTTCAAATTGGAGTATAAAATATTATTATGATATATTATACAGCTATTTTTATACTATGAGCCTTCCTTAGTAGCTTTCTCACCGTAACTTACAAAGACTTCCGCGTTTGTTTACAAATATTATATGTGGTATTAAACAGTTTAAGTATATATTAATTAAATTTGGCTGCAATTTATGGGTGAGCGTTTGGTCCAATCGGATGCGCAAGGAGCCATGTTAGCGGTGATTTGTGGATCCGATTCTGGCTGGGGTCAGGTCATTAATAGTTAGTCGTCTGTTTGTATTTATAAATTGTCGCTTGAAATCGGAGAATAAAATATTATTGTGATATATTACTACACAGTCATTATATATATATATATATATATATATATATATATATATACGCACATACATATATACGCGGTCTGATCAATAAGTATCAATAAGTAATAAGTTGCCATAGTAACGAAACTAATGCACACAGGTAAGGTCGCTTGGCAAAGATTGACCTTGAACACTGCTGTGCATGTGCACTAAGCTTTAACGTTCTAATTTATTCCGGTTGTTTACAGCTGTGCTTGGAAGGAAGGTGTGTAGCATGTGATCGTCGCATTGACCATGACAGAGAATGTTATGATGGCGATATCTGCTCAGAGGCCCACGCAAATATGCGGAAAGTGTATAGAGAGGAGTGTATGAGCCACATACAAGTGTACGAGTGTTTCAGACGTTTACAAAAGGACCGAAGAAATGCTGATATTGATGAACGTTCTGGGAGGCCTGCAACCAACAGAAATGAGAAAGACAACGCAGATGTGCGTGCAGCTGTGAGGGGAAATCGTCTAATCACCATCCATGAACTATCAGAGTATGTGCAGATTAGTTACGGTTCAGTTCAGTCCATTATCACTGAAGATTTGGGTATGAGACGCGTGTCTGTCAAGTTTGTGCAAAAACTGCATTCAGCAGACTTAAAAGACACACTAGTTTCAGTTACACAAAATCTTGTTAATTGTGTCGAGATCGACGAAAACTTTCTGAAAACTTTGCGTAGGCCTCTGAGCAGACGTCGCCAAACTTTCGGCAAAATCTGAAGTTCAACTTTATGTGTCATGGTCAATTCAACGATCACTCGTTACACACCTTCCTTCCAAGCACTACTGTAAATAGCGGAAGTAAGCTAGGACATTGAAACTTAGTGAGCATGCAGACACAGCAGAGTTCCAGGTTAATCTGTGTGAAGCGGTTTCATTCAGCGTGCTTCAGCTTTGTTACGACTGGGACAGTCCGGATACTTATTGATCAGACCAATGATAGTCAATTAAAAAAAGCACAGAGTAAAGAAAACGAAAAAAACAAAACAAACGAACATGTGGACGTAGCACAAGCAATGTATTAATAAGACACTCGAAGAACGAAAAGGGTAGTAGCTTTACAATTCGAGCATAGCTCTTCTTTGGAAACAGGAAAAACAAGAAAGTCCAAGACAAAGGAGGATAAAATTCGCCAACAATTACGTGCGGTTACATTTTTGAAGTGACTGGAAGTAGAAGGAATGAAGAGAAAGTGCTTTCTGGGACAGGAGTGTGTGAAAATGATCAATATGTGTGTGTGTGTGTGTGTGTGCGTATTTGCATGTGTGCGTAGATAGAAGGGTAAATAGTGAGTCAGAGGCAGAGGCAGTCTAAAGAGGGTGGGAGAATGGGTGGGAGTGACTGTGCGAATGGGGGATGAATGCATGTATATACTAATGCATAAATATATATATATTAACCATATATATACATATATGTATATATATATATATATACACACACACACACACATATATATATATATATATATATATATATATATATATATATATATATATATATATATATATACATACAATTATATATGCGTGTATGTTTATGTGTGTTTGCATGTGTGTTTGCATGTGTGTGTCTGTGCTGTCTTTTTGCATGCGTATGTGTGTTTGATGGCTATCTATCAAATCGACGTTACCCTTTTCCATTTTTTGTTCCAATGCATACATAGATAATGAATTCATAGATGCGGCTCAAGATCAAAAAGAAAGAGACAGATGTGTAGACAAGCGGTACACAGATAAAGGATCGAATCACGGATGTTCGGTGGCTGTATCTGAGTAATGGCCTCGATCTCCCCTTCGTTCGTCCTTTCCAGCATTTCTAAGGCCTACCACTTTGGTGGGAGCAGTCTGTTAGCTACCGATAGACCTCGGCTCTTTCTAGATAAGACTCTTCCTTTCGAATTACATGATTGGTTCTGTGGAGAATGCCTTTTATGATCATTGTTTCGATACTGGTCGTCTCTTAACACTTGAAGCTATAGGAACATGGAAGAATAACATTCCCCATGATGAAGTATGAAGAATTTTGTATGAAGAGATGGAGAGGGGTGAGAGTTCTGGTTCAAGAAATCGAGTTTGCGTCAGACATCTAAATGCAAGAAAGGTCTGCTTGATTCTGTTGTTAAGCTTCTCACTCAACATTGGGTCGCTAAAGATGACGCTTCCAAAATGAACAAAAAGAGCATGGTCTTGTACTTGCTTGTCAATAGAAATTCCGGTGAGAAGACGATGCTCATGCTCGGTCTATGTATTTAACACTTGTCCCATCAGTCGTTAAATCAACTGTTTCCTATTCTTTTTAGAGGACATGAATGAAGAGATACTTACGTAGCATCTCCCACAAACAGCAGCCGGTAAATAACCAAGAACAAAGTTTTAGAGCAGACATGAAGCCTACAGATTGAGAAAATTTCCATGTGTGCGTGTGTATGTGTTTTGTGTGTATGTATGTATGTATGTATGTATGTATGTATATATATATATATATATATATATATATATATATATATATATATATATATACACACACACACACCATTTTACTTTCTACCACCTTAGGTGTGCCACCATTCGTTCTAATCTCTCCAAAATACAGACCCTCAACCGCCTTCTCCCTTTCGCTTATTCCACCATTTTCTCCTTTTTCACATTCTACGCTACGCTTCATAATCCATTTGAATTATCTTTTCCACGAGTTTATCACTCTCTCTAAACAACATAAATTTTCCCAAGTGTCAAACTAATACACTTCCTTCTTGTTCATACACCTGTCTTCGTCTTTTCTTTTTATGTAAATTTCAACTATATATGTGTGTGTGTATGTGTGTGTGTGTGTGTGTGTGTGTGTGTGTGTGTGTGTGTGTGTGTGTGTACACATAATCATTTACTTCTATGTTGATCACTTTGAAATAGGTTCTCTACGTAAGACATTCCAGTGTCGCCAAATTTCTTTTTCTTCTGTTAACCACAGAAGCATTCGTTATTTTTATGCCACCTATTGAGAGACATTACTCTGGAAACAGAACATTTTCCAGTGGGAATACTTACAAGATATGGTCATATAAATTTTCTTTATACAATGAAACAAGTGTTAGCTCTTCCAACATGCCCTTGCATTTTATGCATTTGTTTCGAATCCATAACTAATACATAATTGGTGAAAAATACTTAACTGAGTCTAATTATAGAAGTGTGAGAAAACTTTCGTTATTCCAGCTCATAGCTGAATAAAATTAGTGTAGCAGAGGACGCAGTACATGGTGAAGCTTCAATGTGGCTCTAAGAAACACTACAGTTCCTGAAACTAGGAAAAAAAAATACCATATGACAAATCGAAAAATTGCAAATGGAAGGAATACAAAAATAAATAAAACATTGGTTGGGAAGGAAGAAACAGCAACATATCTGTGCTGGTATGGTTGCGTACTTAAAAATTTTGCTTCAGAAACACGTGGTTTCAAGTTCGTACCGCAACGTGGTACCGATGTCAAGCTTGTTAACCGATCCCTCTTTTAGCCAACGATCGTATATCTAACGCTTCTGTAAGTTCCGAGTGTTCCATTTATATAAAACTAATATATCTTTTGTTGTGTCTGGGGAGAGTCATTCTCTTTTGGTGCCTTATAATTTAACACACTCACCGGTAAAATTTCCACTTATTTCTTATTTATTTTTCTAAGATTTTCGTTGCGTCTTGCAACCTTTTCAATAGTTTTGATAAACAGTGATCTGTGTAAAAAGTTGCGAGATGCAACGAAAATTTTTGAAAAGTCAGAGAAGAAATAAGTGGAAATTTTACCGGTGAGTGTGTTAAATTATAAGGCACCAAAAAGAGAATGACTCTCCCCAGACACAACAGAATATGTTTCAACACACGAACTCACATAAAAAATCTTGCAAACCAAATCCCAAAACGAAATAATATATCTTTTACTTTTCTCTAACTTTACAGTAAATTCAATATTTAAGATGTCACACGCTGCAGCTTACAGTTTCGTTCACATTCATCAAACTGCTCTTTTAACTTAAAACATGACAAATTTCATCTTGTTTCGTTTCGTGTAAATGAAATGTAACATCATTATAAAGGGTACTTTTGAAGCGACACCTGGGAATCTAATGAGAATTGTAAACTCATCAATATACTTGAAGTAATTATCAGGGAAACATAACCTTCAACATAGTTTATTATACCGTATCAGTTTCGAAACCCAAGTGAAATTTTTACATACAGACGATTGTTGTTAACGTACGAAAGGCGTCAGTTTGGTGCTTGTGTAAGAAATAATCATTAATGGATTGCTGGGTGTTGGTACTGTTAATATGTTTACACTCATAAGAAAAAATAATACTTTTCATGGGAAAACTGGTTAAAACTTTTCACCATCTGTTTACAACCAACCAATTTCTGAACACTGAAAATACAGAATTCCGATTGGTTTACTTGAAGAAGTGTTTGCTACTTTTGATACTGATAAAAGATTTATTGTTTTCACACACACACACACACACTGATACCCACTCACAGACGCATTCCCCCTCCCCCATTCGCAGATATACTCTTCAAGCTATTCCCGAAATAACTTCCACTTGAAAAAACATAATTACCCGTTTGTTTGATTCTATAGACGTATAATTGTAACTCAAGCTTTCTCTTTGAAGATTGCGCATTTAGTGTTTAAATATCTCCCATTTTTATCTTCATATTTTCAAGACGAGAGGAACTTTCAGGAGTATCTAATACTCTATAATTGCCCAAACATGATTAACACTTATCAGATATTTGTATAAGGGAACTCAATTTTCAAGATATCTTCTGAATTTGCTAGATATTACTGGAATGCACTGTACAAATAGTTTCTTATGTACTAGAATAACTGAGCAACACAAGAAAAACAAAGCTGATGTTTTTTTCTTATTTAATTCTCTTCTGGTTTGCATATATATTTTCTTCACGCTGAAATTCTGCTTTACACCTCCTCTATACCTTCTTACGTAGTAATATACACCAAACTTCCATACAAAAATAGCTATAATAATAATAACAATGATAATTTAGAACAAGGTCAAGGTCGTAAATGTTCTGTTGGAAAATCTACTAAAAATTGTGTATGTATTCAATAGAGACATACAAAGGGAGAATAGGATTAGATAAATTTTCCAAAAATACCTTAAGGAGAGTCAAATTAACTACAACTAATATTAAATTAGATTCAGACACCGAAATCAATGAATTAAACAAATACTTAGAAACACTTGGAGAGATAAAACCGAATAAAATACAACTTAAAGAAATGAAGGAACAACATTTTAAAGGAGTGAAGAGTAATATACAAGAGTTAGATTGATATCAAAGACTGAACTCAGTACTTGAGATAAATATAGTAACTGTTCCATGTGCCATTTACAAATTACAGCTTTAACGAGTAAACCATGATATAAGTGAATATAAAAGTTTTGATAATGAAAACGGGACACTACTAATTCATATATCATGGCATCTGATTTTATCATCCTAACTCCAAGGATCTCACGTGTCATAAACTGTGTTGAGCAGACTTAGAGATACATGCTTTTTTCTTTTTTTTTGAAGTTTAGTGATGAGGAAGAAAATGCTGAGATGACGTTTGCAGTACCTTCCGGACTGGTGCGACCAAGGCAGTTAATAATTATCTTCAGCAACTGCAAGTAAAAAAAGATCTGGGCGAAGAGGGATTTCCAGTGGAGAGATATTCTAGGCCAGCAGGATTGAGTTAATGGATATTGCGGGCCTTAGAAACGAGTTATACATTGTATGGAGGTGAATGTGTTAAGTAAATTTAAATGATGCTATGCAAGCATCCAACTCTAAGGATCAGAGGCTATGACAGCAGTTATAGAAAAGTTAGTGAGGAGACAAAGTGTCTGTGGATCAGAGTTGTAAGTGTAATGCCAACCAGCCAAGGGGACATTTTAGTGGTTTTCTATGTGAGGCAACATCACCGTATCAGACGTTTGGGTGGTTTACTTTGGTAGATCACATTTGAGGCATTATATTGAGTTAGCAACTATTAAAATTACTAAAATACCTCACGGAATGCTATGTCTTGCCTGAGATACAGTGAAGTCATGGGACTGCAACACGGCAGATTGTGAAGCGGCAGCGGAAGAGCTCAACTGAGCCAACGGTACTTCTTACATTTATGCTGAGCAGAGGAATCTTTGAGGATCAGAGATCAGGTTTACCAAGCTTTATCTTGAGAATAACTGCAACGCATCTGTGGGGGCAGCGTCCATGGTTGTGAAATCAGCTAATCAAAGGTTCATTATGACTAAAGCTCATCAGTTTAAGTTCATAATAGAACTGAATGGCGACAGAGAGTCACGGTGGATACGTGCAAGCAGCGCGACCGGAGAGAGAATTATTAAAGACTATTAAAGAATAAAGCATTTTCAAGCTAATCGGCAACCCAGCATTCAAGCAATAAACGACATAAAACTAATTACTGGTTAACGGAAAATCTTTTCCATATTCTGTAGCGTTTTAACAGTTCAACTGAATTGAAGGATGGAAATTGGTTAGATTACCAAGAATATTTCAGAATAACTCTATCTTCGAATAAGATAACCACCTTTTAAATCGCAAAATATATACGCCAATTACGAACACTACCTATATCTGCACCACCACCATCGATAATTCAACGTCGGTTATCATTTATTTACAACTATATCTGAGATTATTCCGAAAACTGAGATGGAATTGGCTTTCTTCATCAGAGATATGAAGAGACGGACCGTAACTTTTGGCTGCACTTAAATTTACATTGAGCATTTGGTTGATATATTTCCATACAATAATACTGGAACTGGATTACACCCTCTTAAGTTCCAATAGTCGTTGGAATATTGCATGGAATTTCCATTTTAAACGTCAGCCATAACGCTAAATATAAATTAAATCTCACTCTTTTACTCTGTCTGTCTGTTTCCCTCTCTCACTAAACACACACATATATGTATGTATGTATGTTTGTACTTACGCATACATAATTATGTAGGTGTAAATATATCAGAGTGGATATAAAAATACATACATATATATATAAATATATATATATATAAATATATATATATATATATATATATATATATATATATATATATATATATATATATATATATATATATATATATATATATATATATATATATTCATATATATATATGTATGCATGTATCTATGTATATATGAATATCTCTATATATATGTATGTATGCATGTTTATGTGTGTGTATATATATATATATATATATATATATATATATATATATATATACAGACGTGTATGTTTATATATATATGTATGTATGTATGTAAATAGTCAATACATAAACGCATAATGCGATGAATACATATGTATATACTTATACCTACACACCTATGTCTATATATGAATGTATATACACATATACATATGTATGTACGTATGTATGTATGTATGGATGGATGGATGGATGGTTGGATGGATGGATGGATGGATGGTAGAAGCATTGCAGCGTAATCGTGTAGATCAATTGCTATTATCTCTGCCTACTCGGGTGGGTTTACCCTAATTTTAAACTCAAGCAGACGCCTGTATGAATATTCCAGTATATCCACAAATTGTTTATATATGCGTACGTGACCGGTCGTTGTACAAATATATCTATATCGCTTGAGTAGATAAATGTGAGGGCAAATATCTTTTTCCATATAAATATACTTCACGCACAAAAACATATGCATACGTATGTATGTGTATATATATATATGTATAGCTGTATGTGGTGTGTATGTGTGTATGTGTATGTATGTTTGTGTGGTGTGAGCGTGCTTGTGTTTGGGTGTTTATGTGTATGTAATTCCCTATATCCAATATTCATTCGTGAATATATTCATAACTTCTTATAATATATATAGTGATATACTATTAAGTAGGCGCGCGTGGCATAGTGGTTAGAGCGTTGCACTCATGATCGTAATATTGCGGTTTCGGTTCTTGGACCGAGCAATGCAATGAGCAAACCACTTTTTTTCAAGTTGATCCAGACCACTCAGTTAGCAAAAAATGAGTACGCCTGTGACAGACAAGCGTCCCGTACAGGGGTGCAATATATTCGCCACAGAATCCGGGAAGCCGGTCTAATAATGCTATGGCCCGCGAAGGACCTTTGGGCGGAGATATGTGCAAACATGGCATACAGTAATATGATGATACTTCTATTACACATATGTATGTCATTATTCAGTTTTATTTCAAGAGTCTTGCCAATAGAGAAAGAGCCGGTTTCTAACCTAGATCCAAGGCTCCTTCACTGAAATTTCAACATCAGGGTATGTATGTATGTATGCATGCATGCATATATGCATGTATGTATGCATAGACAAGTTCATATATACTTAAATGATAAACTTCTGTTACAGATTTTTAATTCCAGTGATGGCTTGGATCTCTTGTTTTCGAATCAGCTTTCTCCTTTCTTGTTTTGAGAAGCCTAATTTCTCAAGATTGTTATTTAGGCAGTGTGTTACATATCCCAGTGCCCCAGGTATTAACCTGAATTTTGTAATCCGGATAGAGTAACTCTGAAGATTTCTCAATAGGTAGGTAATTTCTTTTTCGCTGACATTTTGCCTTATGTTAACATCCACTGGTTAGCTGATTTCCACAGCTATACACAGTTTCTCTTCTCCATCCCAAATTACTACGTCAGGTCTATTACGTTTATATTTTATTAAGGTTTTCAATGGAAGATTCTACCAGTATTCCTTTTTATCATGAGTAGCTATGACTTCTACCATACTGTAGGTTCTTATTTCTTTGGCCCCGGGTTTATCCTTCCGACGGATTTCATTATACAGTGTCCTAGCTACAACATCATTCTCATCGGTAGAAAATACCGTGATGATATTTTCGGACAATTGTTTATGATGTGGGTGATATCTTCGGTGTTAACTCCATAAAGTCTGCATCGGTTGTCACATTTTACGGCTTTTCCTACGTCTCTGTCTCTTTTGTGCATCAGGTATGTATGAATGTATGTATGTATGTATGTATGTATGTATGTACGTGTGTTGGGGTGCTTAATTGTGTGGTTACTTCGATTAAGTTGAATCTACTTGACTCCTCTTAACCTTGAAACCACTGGTGTCATCGCATACACATTTAATTTTAGGCGCAGGCGTGCTTGTGTGGTAAAAAGCTTGCTTCCCCACCACATAGTCCCAGGTTCAGTCCCACCTTGTGAGACCTTAAACAAGTGTCTTCTACTATAGAGTCAGGTCGACCAAAGCCTTATGAATGGATTTGGTAGACAAAATTTGAAAGAAGCCTGTCATGTGTGTGTGTGTGTGTGTGTGAGTGTATGTGCGTGTGTGTGAGAGAGAGGGAGTGTATGTGTGTGTGTGTGTGTGTGTGTGCGCGTGTGCGTGTGTTTGTCCAACCCACCTAACGCTTGACAACTGGTGCTGGTGTGCTTACGTCCTCGTAACTAAGCGATACGGCAAAAAGATGGAATGAATGAGGACCAAGCTTAAAGAAAAGAAAGTATTAGGATAGATTCATTCGTCTAAAAATCCTTCAAAGTGGTGCTGCAGCATGACCGCAGTCTAATGACTGAAACAAGCAAAAGATGAAAAGTAAAAGACAGTATTTGTAATATTTAAATTTTTTCTTAGCCCGCTCGACTTACAAGGCCGGTTACTCTGTTTCCATGGCACATACGTGCCCAAGGCCACAACATACCCCTGAACAGGTCGTCGATCTGTTGCAGGGTCGAAGGCCAGCAGTTTTTGAGAGATGAGGGCAATTCGATTACGTCGACTCCAGTAAATGACTGGTTCACTACTTTATCAATCCTGATGGGTTGACAAGCAAAGCTGACCTTGGCAGAATTTGGACTCAGAACGTAAAAAGCTAGACGAAATGCCACTAAGCATTTTGACCGACGTGCTAACGATCTATCAGCTCAAATCATATCTTTCTTCATAGTTGCACTCAATTTCACATATCATTATAAAATGTGATTTAATGAAGATATCACGCATAAGAGTCGAGACATCGTGGTTGCGAAACGAATTTTTTAAACATTCGGCCATACGGCGTTTATGGAAATTTGTAAAGAAGCGCTTTGGCTGGACTGTAACTCCTAATTCAAAGGTCCAGCATTGCGTCATATTGCGTCTCGATGATACTGTCATACTGCCAGACAATGAATTATGTTAAGGTCATACGTATGTCTGGGATACTCAGGTGACTTGATAGTAGTCTCTCTTAGTCCGAGAAAGTCGGTCCCACAATTTCTTGCTGAACAATCTGTACAAATGATTTGCTTATAGCGATCAAATGTATGTGCTGGGCCCTAGCTCACCCCCCACACCAATGAAATAGTATACCACACGTCAGGTATCGATGTGATCGCAGAGTAACGTGAGATGAAATGTTTTGCTCAAAGACACAACTCACCACTACACAAGTTACCACCTGGTCTAGGAATTGAAACCATTATTGTGAATGCAACACCCTAACCACTAGGCCATACGCCTTCACACAGTACTCAGATACTTATACGTTAATATAAGAATAGATAGAAAAGATAGAGAGCTGGTTTAATCGCTCCTGCGCCAGGCGAAACGCTTACCGGCATTTCGTCTATCCTTGTGTTTTGAGCTCAAATTCCACCGAGGTTGACTTTACTT